>NC_133620.1:430338574-430566074 GCF_048593235.1 Sminthopsis crassicaudata
TAATTTTCCCCTCTTTCCCCTCCCCCAAAATGGCAGGTTGACCAATACATGTTAAATATTAACATATATTTCTACCATGTTTAACACATATTGGACTATTTGCCATCTAGGAGTGGGGATGGGGGAAGGGGAGGGAAAATTTGAACATAGGGTTTGCAAGGGTTAATGTTGAAAAATTATCTGTGCATATATTTTGAAAATAAAAAAGCTTTAATAAAAAATAAATTATCTTATTTGATCCTCATATCAACACTATGAAGTAGGCACTATTATCACCCGCATTTTATAGATGAAGAAGCTGAGGTTGACAATAAGTCATTTGCCCAGAATCATATACTTAGTGAGTTGTTGAGTCAGAATTAGCCCTCAGGTCTTTTGGATTCCAAGTCCTTCACTCTATGTGCCATTTCACCTAGCTGCCTATGTTCCTGGGAAAAAGTCCTTTGCAAAACCCAAAACTACTCTATCAATTTTAGCTTGGTTTGCTGTCACCTATCTCTTTGAACTCAACCCACTGTGCCTCAACTATGGTTGTGAATAGGACCAGAGGTGTGCTGTTGGTATTTGTTCTCTTCCAAGAAGCTGATCACCCATAGAGCAGTGCTGGAGCACTGAGTCTTGAGTAAGAAAGACATGAGTTTGGATAGAACCTCAGATACTAGCTGTGTGACCCTAGATAAGTCACTTAGCTCTGTTTTATTACTTGTGCAATGGGGAAATAATAGCACCTTGCTCCTGGGGCTGTTGTAAGGCAAAAGTGAGAAAATTGTAAAGGGCTTATCACAGTGCCTGGTAAATAGGATATAAATGTTTATTCCTTTCTCTTCCACTCTTTTAAAAAGAATGTGCAATCACTCACACTAATGATAGCTCATGTCTATAAAGCCCTTTCTAGTTCCTTTTTTCCTTTCCCCACATCCCTGTGATGTGGCTATCACAGCTATCATAGAAGTGAGTTATCCAAAACCGCATGCTAGGAAGGAACAGAGTTTGAACTAGCACCCAGGTCTCTGGGACTGGATTCCACATTGGCCTCTCAGTTGCGCTCACACTCAGCCAAATGCTATCATCATCTGGTTGTCTTACCTTTTAATAATAAAGCACTACGTACATGAGGTGACTGAGGTATGACATGGAGTCAACTGCAGATAAAACAATCACAGACATTAGACCTCTACCTCATAAAGCTACCTCATAAAGGAATTCTCCCTCTTTTGCCTTATTTGGGAAGGAGGGGAAAGGAAGAAAAAAACTTGGGTGGAGGGACAGCTCCAAGAAAGCTAGACAATCTCACTGAACCCACTTAACATCTGGATACATAGTTCCAGGATCACAGATTTGGAGATAGAAGGGGCAGTAGATATCACCTAGTCTGATGCTCTATTTGCCAGGTGAGAAAGCCTGGGTGCACAGGTACTAAGTATTAGAGCCTGGATCAATATCCTCAGACTCCAATCCAACTGCTTTCCCTTGAATTAAGATGAATATATTTCTGTGTACTTATGGATGGGAGCTGGCAGGTTGGAAGATAGGATCAATTTGCATATATGCAAAGGGACAGGGATACCACTTGTAGCCTTTCTCTTCACTTTTAAATGAACAATTACATCCAGCAATTCCACACTTCCATTACTCAGAATGGGGGACTTGGAAAGAAAATTCTGAATGATCAACTCAGAGTTATTGCTTATTATCTCACCTCTTCTGAGCCCTTCCTTGTAGTACTGCAACAACAACAATAGCAAGAAGCATCTTTAATATTTGCAAAGCACTTTACAGACATTATCTTATTTTATCCTTATAACAACCTGTGGAATATTTGCTATCATTATTCTCTTTTTTACAATTGAGGAGATTAAATGACTTGTCAGGGTCATTTAGCTAGTAAGTTTCTGTGATCAGATTTTGAACATGGGTTTTCCTGATGTGTGGTCCAGCATTCTATCCGCTGTATCACCTAACTACCCTTTCTCTCTCCTTTCCAACTCCTCCCTCGCCATCTCCTATCCCAACATTCTTGTCAAGAAAAAAGCCTCCCTGTTACCCCTTCCCCAACTTTTAAGCAGTATCTGCTGCTGTAAATGGTGCTGGGAGCTGCTCTCTCCCAAGAGACAGCTGCATTTCTGTGACTGGTGACAGGTGCGCTTACCCTAGACACATCCTGTGCTGTCGATAATGTACTCGGTTTCTAGGGGAACGAAACAGTTGTCTCGCCATGTAAAAAACCTGTGGCATCAAAACTGCTACAACCTTGAGTTTGCGCTGGTCATGAAACTTATCACTAGAAGTGATAAAGAATACTAAGGTTCTACAGAGTTGGACCTGGCTTCCCTTACAAAGTTTTCTCTGGATCGTCAAGGGCAATTTCCCTGAAAGTTCGGCTAGATGGGTCTCCAGAACCAAGAAGAAGCCAAATCATTAAGGAAAAAATACTACTTTTCTCTGTAATACCCAGAAAAATTTGTTCACTGGGGTGAAAAATGGATATTGATTTAATTCATATTAACAGGTACTAATGAGGGGTCTATACCCTGCTTGGCTCTGCACAGGATTCCCTTTCATATTAACACTTGTTGATTGCTCCTTGCTGACTCCTCAGACAAGAAACACAAATGAAGATTCAAGTCTCCAAACTCCCCAGAAATGCTAATGTGAAAGCATCAGAGTATCTTTGATACACAATTTGTAGAATAGGTTGTTAAATCATTCATTCCACAAACATTTGTTAAGTACCTATTATGTGTGTGTGTGTGGGAATTTTAGATAAGACATAGTTCCTGTCTTTGTAAAGCTTATGATTTAGACAGGGATAAGAAACAAATAAGTATAATGGAATTAATTAAGTGCATTTGTTTTGTTCTGTTGTTTTTCAGTTACACCAGACTATTTGGCCCCATTTAGTGTCTTCTTAGAAGAGTTATTGAAGTGGTTTGCCATTTCCTTTTCCAGTTCATATCACAGAAAAGAAACTGAGGCAACTACTTGTCCAAAGTCACATAACTACAAAATGTCTTAAGTTGGATTTGAAATCTGGTATTCCTGACTTCAGGAATTATCCACTGTACCATCTAGCTGCCCCAATTAAATAGATCAGAGAGTGGAAAAAGCAAAGCTCCAGGGGAATTCTGAAGGAAAAGGTTATTTCAGATTGGGGTGATCAGGACAGAACTCATAGAGGAGGTCATATTTGAGTTAGACCTTAAATCGTGAGTAGAAATTTAAGACATGAAAAGACCAGCCAACCAACATTTTCCATCTCCTCATCCTTTCACCCCACCCCCATCCTCATCCTACCTCTGAAAGCTTGAATTCTGGAACTAATAGGTGAATTTTTGTCTTATCTTTTACCCAAGCTAAGTGTTGAGGCAGACAGGAAAGCTATGACCTGATCCATTTCTATTCTCTCCTCCTTAGGCAGTCTCCATTCACTGTATTTATGCCAGATTTAGGGCAATACCAATTTTGCTTTAACTCTACTTAGCTTAGAACTCCCAGACTTAAGTAGTCCTTTTGGGAGCCTTGGTTTCCTCAGAACCGGGGATAAATGTCATTTGTCATTACAACCATCCTTTTATTTTATTTCTCCAGGAAGCAGCCAGATCTTCATATCATTTCCCCCAATACTGTTTCTAAACCATGGCCCTTTAGCTGCCTTTTAGGTGTTGTCTTCTCTCATTAGAATTTAAACTCCTCTTTCACATATTTAACCTATATTGGATTGTTTGCTGGCTTGGGGAGTGGGGAGATAAGGAAGGGAGGGAGAAAAATTTGGAACGCAAAATCTTACAAAAAGTCTCTTTACATGTATTTGGAAAAATAAAATACTATCCAAAAAGAATGTAAGCTCCCTGAGAACAGGGATTACTTTGAGCTCTTGTAGATATATACCCAAGGGTTAATGACTAATACATTGTAAAAACTTAGTAAATGCTTTATCATCCATCCATCCATCCATTAATCCATTCTAGATAAAGGATATAGAATAAGCTAAGGGACAGGTTGAGGGCAACATGTTCATCATCAAGTTCATATGTTCATGGGATGAAGAATAAACTAATTTGGGTAACTCATGATGAGAGATTGAAAGCAAAGGGAGAAGGAGATGAGAGAGGATGGATGGATAAATAGCATCATGGAGCTTGGGCATGCTTTGGTAAATAGTGAGGGACAGAAGTGGCTGATGGTCCATAGGATCACAGAGTCACACACAACTGAACAATAACATTGTTTCCTAGATTCCTTAATTTAAAAGATGATCAAATTCCTCAATCAACCAAATTAAGAAATAAATGGGGGTGAAAGGGAGTGGGTCAATGACATATACCTGGAAAACAACTTGAAGTACAATATCATGTGGGATTAGTCCAAGATCATAGATCGAAGCTGAAGGGATCCCATTGGACATTTGGTCCTCACTTTGCAGATGGAGAGATTGAGGTCCATGGGTGTTAAATGACTTAACCAAGGTTACAAAGGTATAAAAGTGCAGAACAATAATTTGCATCTAGGTTCTCTGACTCTATATCCATTGCTATTTACTGTCCCTTAATGCCGTTCAATTAATAACTAATTGGCACTTAGATAATTCCTGAAACAATGGCAAGATTTTAATGGGAAAATATTCTGGAAGCAGGAAGAGAACTAGTGAATCTAGAAAATCAGCTACTAGAAAAGATACTCATAACTAATAATGTTAATAGATATTATAATATACTAATAATAGCAAATAGTATTCATATAGAGCCTACTATGTATCAGACACTATATACTTAGATCTCATTTGATACTTAAAAGAACTCTTGGAGATAGATGTGATTATTTTCCCCATTTACAGTTGAGGAAACTGAGACAAGTAAAGGTTAAATGGCTTCTTCAAGGTCACACAGATAGTATATGATGTAATTTTTGAACTCAGTTCTTCCAAACTCCAGGTCCCGTGTTCTATGCACTATAGCACCTAGTCTGTTGGCAGAATAATGTATTTTTCTGCAGTCTTACTAATCAAATAAATAATATTGAGGGAGGGTAAGGGAGAAGAAAACTGTTTCCTACATAGATACCATGGATAATATATAATGAAAAACAGTAGTTGAGACAGTTGGGAATTTATTTTTTATTTTTTTAAATTAATTTTATAATTATAATATTTTTTGACAGTACATATGCATAGGTAATTTTTTTTACAACATTATCCCTTGTACTCCCTTCTGTTCCGAGTTTTTTTCCCCCTTCCCTCTATCCTCTCCCCTAGATGGCAGGCATTCCCATACATATTAAATATCTTATAGTATATCCTAGGTACAATATATGTGTGCAGAACCGAATTTTGTTGTTGTTGTTGTTGCAAAGGAAGAATTGTATTCAGAAGGTAAAAATAATCTGGGAAGAAAAACAAAAAAAAATGCTCACAGTTTCCACTCATTTCTCAGTGTTCCTTTTCTGGGTGTAGCTGATTCTGTCCATCATTGATCAATTGGAATTGGATTAGCTCTTCTCTATGCTGAAGATATCCACTTCCATCAGAATACATCCTCATACAGTATCATTGTTGAAGAGTATAATGATCTCCTGGTTCTGCTCATTTCACTCAGCATCAGTTGATGTAAGTCTCTCCAAGCCTCTCTGTATTCCTCCTGTTGGTCATTTCTTACAGAACAATAATATTCCATAACATTCATATACCATAATTTACCCAACCATTCTCCAATTGATGGACATCCATTCATCTTCCAGTTTCTAACCCTTTTTGTGGGGCTGCCACAAACATTTTGGCACATACAGGTCCCTTTCCCTTCTTTAATATTTCCTTGGGATATAAGCCCAGTGAGACAGTTGGAAATTTACAAAAAAACAAAATTGAAGGAAGGAAGGAGCAATAAAACTCTTGGCTTCCAATGTATTCACACAAATGTCCAACTTTAAATAACAAGTATATTCTATAAGAAACTATCAGTAGGATGATTTCAGAGAAGCCTGGAGAGACTTACATGAATGGATAATAAGGGAAGTGAGTAGAACCAAGAGAACATTGTACACAGCAACAGCAAGATAATATAATGATCGATTCTGATGGATATGGCTCTTTCAACTCAATCGAGTCCAGTTCTAATGGTCTTGTGATGAAGAGATCATCTTATTCTGCATCTCCCAACTGATGGACATTCAATCAGTCTCTAGTTCCTTGCCATTCCAAAAAGGACTGCTACAAAATTTTTCTGCACACATAGGACCTTTATCTCCTTTTTTTATGATCTCTTTGGGATACATGCCCAGTAGAGACACTGATGGATCAAAGGATATACACAGATTGATAACGCTTTAAGCATAGTTCCAAATTGCCCAACAGAATGGTTGAATTATAACTTTACCAACAATGCATTAGTGTCCCAGTTTTCTCACATCCCCTCTAACATTCAATATTACAATATGAAATTCTGAATATGGGAAGAGAAACGGTATTTATGAAGAGAAAAAGGGGGGGTTGTCTAAAAAGATAAATGTGGATACACAGGGAACTCACCAATAAACTTTTTTTTAAAAAATGAGCAACAATGCAAGCAATGGCAGGTAACAGAGTATGAATATCAAAGTATGGTCCTTTAAGAGCAGACCTTGGGGGAGCTAAAGATCAGACTGAACTGGGGCTGGTGAAAAAGGTCAAAAACAACAATTACAAAAAATTTTTAAAGCTCTATTAAAAAAAACAAGATTGAAAAAAAAACAAGATTGAAGAAGGGATATGCTGCAGCTTGGAGTAAATGGAACAAAAATAAACTATGATGGAGAGAACGAAAAGTATTCAATTTTTAATTTGCTTATATTTTTTTCTGCAAGGAGAATGATGTATGAGTAAAACAAAAATGGCTAATTGAGAGTTGGTGCCCAAGATAAGTAGGGAGACAGTGAAGAAGTGTTCAGTTGCTCTTCATTAGTTTACTTGAATCTTGCCTAGATAATCTAAATCACAGAGAATAGATAGAACTGGTAGGTGTGACTCTGAATACAAGTAATTTTTAACAATAGGAAAGGGCAGAAAATAATATTACTACTGACTTAAAGAGGGCAAATATTGGTACAATTTTGCAAAAGGAAAAAACCCCCACAATTTTAATTTTCAGAAAAAATGATAATTATTTCAATTCCTAGCAAAATTCTAGAATATATTATTAAAAAGATGGCTCCTGGACCCCTAAAAAAGGCAGTGACAACAAAGAGTCAATGTAGTTTCTTCAATAACAGAAAATGCCAGACTGATTTCATTTCCTTTTTTGACAAGATTATTATTAAGCTGGTAGATAAAGAGAATACTGTTAACTGGAATTTACCTAAAATAGTAGTATTTGAAAATGTTCTTCTTATTATTCTTGTGAATAAGAAGGGGAGATGTAGACAACAGAATAGTATTTCCAGGTAGATTCGGAACTGGTTGAATGACTAGATGCAAAGAACAATTATTAATGGCTTGTAAATTTGGAAAGTGGTTTCTAGTAAAGTGCTTTAGAATCTGTTATATGTCTTGTGCTACTTACTTCTTTCATTAATGACTTGAAGAAGGCAGAGAAGATATGCTTTTTTGTATTTTTAGAGGACATAAAGCTGGGAGAGACATTTTCAATATTGGAAGAAAGGATCTTGAAATGATTTGAATAGGCTAAAACATTGTGTTGAACCTAATAATGTGGAATTGAATGGAGACAAATGTAAAATTTTACTCAGGCTCAGAAAATCAACTTCACAAACACAAGACAAGGAAAGCATAGTTGAGAGGTAGTGAAAGAAGGGGTGACTGAGTTTTAGATTTAATGATCTGATAGCATGATCAGGCAGTAGGAAAAGAAAACTAATGATATCCTGGGATACATTAAGGGAAGCATGCATGGTACACAGAACAAGGAGGTGATTGTTCCATCATGCTGTGTACTGCACAGCCACAACCAGAGTATGGTTGTCATTTCTGGGCACTGTATTTTAGGAAGAACATTGATGAGCTAATGGGCATACAGGATGGTCAAGGACACAGAGGGAAATCTTTATGAGGGCTGGTTGGGGGAGGTGAGGATGCTTAGCCTGGAGAAGAGGTGATTTGAAGTTGGGGGAAAGACATGAAAGTTATCTCAAAGAACATGAAGGACTGTCTCATTCTGTTTGGTCCCAGAGGACATGGGCCCAAAACTATGAGTACTAGATTGAATTTAAAAAGAGATGAATTTTGGGTTGATATAGAGAAAAGTTTCTTAACATTTTGAACTGTCCCAAAGTGGACAGGGATGCTTTGGAAGGGAGTAGAGTCTTCTTCATTGGAAGTCTTCAAATACAGACTAGATCATTATTTGTTGGGTATGATGTACATGGGTTTCCAGTTGAAGTATAGTCAACCTGTACTACATGGCCTTTCTTCCAACTTTGAGGTTCTATGTTTTTTGTACAGTGGGGAATACAGAATTGAGTGGGAAGTTCAGAATTGAGTGTTCTTTTTTCTTCATTCTGATCTCCAGTGGAGATTCTAAAGACAAGAAGGAATGCAGCCAACAAGGATCGGGGTCAGTCTTGCACAGAAGTAAAGAGGGGCCCAAGGACCCTTAGAAAAACCTTTCATTCTCTAGACCGAGACTACTAACATATAATTAAAACCCAGTCATGGTTCAGTGGTCTTCATCAACTTGTAAGTGTGAGTCTTATGTCTGGCCAAATAAGGGGGAGATGGAAGAAAGAAATTGTAGCATCATTCTTGACTATTCATCAGTTCTCTGCAGCTACTCAAGCCTTCAGTGTGAAGAATATAGTAGTAACAATGAACGGCACAAGTCGGGGAGAGATGGGGAAGGGGAACTTTGGAGACCCTGGCCATCATAGATTTGATCAAAGGAGTTCAGTTTGCCAAATGAGCCTTTCTGGTCTGAAGTTGATCTGCCCCTGGGTATAACCCCTCCCTCAGCACATTTTGAGGTGAGCTGCTCTGACCCTCTCAGTTTTCCTGCCGTCCTCTGGCTCGGCAGGACTGGAATAAGGCCAGGACCCCACAGAGTGAAGGCTCCGCATGAGAAGGCATCGATTTCAATTCCACCTCTTAACTCATTTGTTCCATTCATTAAACAGCAGAGTCATTTGCATCCACTGCAATATTCTAGCAAAAGGGAAAAAAAAGACCCTGTAATTAACTTGGCACCCAAATACCTCACCTGGGCATTGCCTAAAGCACTGAATTCCATGCAATGGACACTGGCTCCAAGATTGGCTCAAGAGGGAGGCTGGGGAAAAGAATAAAAATAACATATGAAACCTAGCTGCAGGTTCTGTCACATTTTAAAGGCCCCAGGTACAATTCTGATGGCAGATTTTGTGCCTGAGAGCCACCAGCCTATCTATGTATAGAGAGGTTCAGCACCAGTAGCCTGGACCTGAATGCTTTGGTCATGGCAGCCAATATGGACAGCTGACATTTATATGCTACTTTGCAGTATACAGAGTGTGTTCCTCACACCATCCTAGGAAGAAAATGCTCCAAATAGATAAGGAAACTGAAACTTGTCAAGAGAGTTGCCTGGTACCACAAAAATACTAAGGCTCAATACAATTTAATTCCACAAACATTTATTGAATGCCTTGGTAAGGGCCCTAGGATACTTACTGTGTAGACAAGTGATTGAGACAGCAGGACATCAAGGATCACAAAATCATTCAGCTAGAATGGATCTTTATTGCCATAGCATGGAACCCCTTTATTTTGCAGATAAGGAAATTGAGGCCCAGAAAATAAATGGTTAGTGTAAGACAGGTGGAAATTTTCAAAGGAAGGATTTGAATCCAAGTCCTCTGACTTCTAAGTCAGTATGCTTTCTACTGTATCATCCTTATGGTCTAATGGAAGCAAGAAAATATTAGATGGTAGCAGAAATTCATTTTTTCTAACTCCACATCTAATACTTTCCTCTCTATGAGAGCATCACTAGGATAGCAGGGATAGAGGGAAAGGCACCTGCAGTGTAGATCAAAGTCCAGAGGAGAAACAAAAGACCTGAGTTTTATCACAGAATCATAAAATGATAGTGTTTGAAGTGAACCTCCTCCTTCTGTGACTGATTCTAGTAAAAGAGGAAAAAAAGCCCTGTAATTAACTTGGCACCCAAATACCTCACCTGGCCTTGTCTAAAGCATTGCATGCCATTCAGTGGACCCTGGCTCAAGAGGGAGGCTGGGAAGGGAATAATATTTGCATAATGTTTGTGTTCAATCCTGAGGGAGCTCAGCCTGGGTTACTGGGCAAGGAAGCTTTTTTGGCTCCCTTCACTTAGCTGCTTTTTCAGGAGGAACATTTCTCTGTGATGCAATAGTACCTTTGTTTTTCCTCTTTTCCAGCTCCCTCTTTTGGGCTGTTCTTCCCAATTAGAATGTAAGCTCCCTGTGGGTAAGAGTTGTCAAGTTCTTTTTCTTCTGGTTCTTATATCCTCAGCACTTAGCATAACACCTGACTCAGTGTGTGCTTAATAAATACTTGTTGGTACATTTATCTTTTCTTTCCTCCTTCATCCTTCTCCCTCAGTGAGTTAAAAAGGGCCCCATTTGAAGTGCATACCTTTAAGCATACTCTAGATTCAACTCTTGAATGTATATGTTAAAATGATATTTTTGTTTTGCTCACCAATTGTGATTTTTCCCCTAATAAGAAAAATGGATAAAGTGTTTCCCCAAAGCTCTTGCTATTTTTACCTTCCCTAGTAAAATGACTATTACCAAGCTGCAATTAAAGCCATTTTCATTTCAATTTTGTTTTGAAAATCTATATCAAATGCTGTCATTTTCTGCATTTGGAAGTTACTAAAGACCTTTCTCTTTTACTTCAACAAGTCTATAGTCTCATGTACATTGGTATTTCTTTTCCCAGTAGAGGAAAGTGGAGGTGACACATTTAAGATTGAAAGGGTCCTCAGAGAACACCCAGTCCAATGTCTTTATTTTACAGATAAAGAAACTAAGGCCCAGAGAGTTTAAATGCCTTGCTCAGGATCATAAAAGTCAGTATGGATAGGAAGCAAGAGTTGAGCCCAGATTTTTCTGACTCCAAGTGTATCTCCTATAGTAGAAGTGTCAAACACAAAGCCAGTGGGCTTCAAGTGATTTCCAAACTTAAGAAATGCAACATAGATAATGTTAATTTGTGGTTTTTCAAGTCAATATGTGGTACACAGAAATCTGTTTCTTTTTGAGTTTGACACCATTTCCCTTTCAATGTGATTACAACTCCATATACTTCTCATTCTGTTCAATTCTTAATCACTTCTTCCCATTATTCCGTTCAATTCTTAATCATGTCTTCCCACATATCCTTCATTGTAGATCTACTCAAAACACTGGAGGCCTTTCTTTAGCTCAGGAGTTTTTAATCTGGGATCTGTGCATTCTTTTAAAAAAATTACAATGGTATTTCAAAATAATCTGTTTCTTTTGTGGTGCTAATTAATTTATTTTATGTATTTAAAAACATTATTCACAGACCTCAAGAAGACTGCCAAATATATCTATGACACAAAAATGATTAAAAACATCTGCTCCAGATCTTTAGATACTCTATTGGGAAGAATCAGAGATGCTTATCTGTTAATACTTCCTTTTAAAAATGATCAATCTTACCCTTTTTTAGCTCTTATATTTTCTAGATGATACCTTTTTCTGACATTTCTCACACACAAATTATCATGGGCCAATATGTCCATCATATATGTTCCCATTAACCTGCTAGAGGATTAATCACAATTTTGACTCTGCAAAGACTGCCATATTGAATGATTGATTATTCATATAAAATCAATGGAAGAATAGTGCTATTAAAAATATAGGTTTTTATGTCAGCAAGCAGGTTGGGATTACCAAAATCCTCATACCGTTTCTCAAATGCAACAGAGTCCTCTCTCGTCCTCTAATAAATCTAAGTTCTGAACCCAGAATATATACATACACATGTATGTATATATGCAATTCAATTCAATGAACTTCAATCAATTCAATGAAAGTAAATCTATGGTCATTTTGAATGATCTATTAAAAAACCCCCACAAAAAGTCTAATCAATTAACAAGCACTTATCAAATGCCTAGAAATGTGATGAGGGATATAAAATACAACATTCAGCCACAGAGATAGTGTAGGATGTTCAAAAGGTGATTTCAAATTTGGACTGAGTAGAATGGAGCTCATATTCTATTTCTTGTCACTTACTGGGTAACTCTGAACAAGTTACTTCTACTTACTATGAAATCTTGGGCAGATGATTGAACTTCTCCAGGTTTTGATTTTCTCAACTTTAGGATGAAAAGGCCCTAGGTCTCTTAAGTCCCTTTCAACTCAAAATCTATGATCTGATCATGTCTTTGGGTCTCAACTATGTCATCTGAAAAATAACTATACACAAAGGGCTATACAATGGTGTATATCTTTCAACTCAAAAATAGTACTACTAGACATATATCCCAAACACATAAAAAAGACCTATATGCACAAAAATACTTATTGCAGGTCTTTTTGTAGTTGCAAAAA
Organism: Sminthopsis crassicaudata; assembly: GCF_048593235.1. Lineage (NCBI taxonomy): Eukaryota > Metazoa > Chordata > Mammalia > Dasyuromorphia > Dasyuridae > Sminthopsis > Sminthopsis crassicaudata. The sequence continues at coordinate 430,351,106 of NC_133620.1, forward strand.
TATTAGAAATCAAATTGAGGAATCATCAATTGAAGAAATGACTGAGCAAGTTGAGGCATATGATTGCAATGAAATACTATTTATTGTGTCATATGATGAGCAAGATACTTTCAGAAAAGGCTAGAAAGATTTACATGAACTGGTACAAAATAAAATAAGCAGAACCAGGCAAACATCATTGCATGATGCTCAACTGTGAATGACTTAGCTGTTCTCAGCAATACAGTGATCTAAGAAAATTCTGAAGCACTCATGATAAAAAATGCTATCCACCTCCAGAGAAAGAACTGATGGAGTCTGACTTCAGATGAAAGCATCCTTTTTTTGGCCTTTATTTTTTTTTTGGATTTTTTTTTGTTCTGTGTTTTCTTTCACAATATGACTAATATGGAAATGTTTTTCATGATTGCACATGTATAACCTATTTCAATCGCTTGCCTTCTCATGAAGGGGGAAGGGAAGAAGTGAGGGAGAAAATTTGGAATTCAAAATTGTTAAAAATGACTGTTAATGTTTATATATAATTGAAAAAATATTGAAAAAACAAGGGGGATTGAATTAGCTGACTCCCAAGTTTTCATTCAGCTCTAAATTCTATGAATTTTCAACCTTCTCCATGTTAGGTTAGAAGTCAGTATCTTTGAATGCTGCAACGAGAGATATACAATTCAGGAGCTAAATATAGAGCTGATTTCCCACTCTTAGCCCCTCTCAATCTCCCTAAGGCAGAGCAACAGGGAAAACATCAGTGCTTCAGTCAACTCAGCCCTGAGACAGACAGACAAACCTTATCTACACCTGTCAGTGATTGGTTCTGAGAAGCTGTGACATCCTGCAGGAAAGCAGGTCACCATGGCGACCTAGTGCAACACAACAATTGCTATCCTTGGTTCTGAACTCTCCCTCCCTCTGCTGCCCTGCTGGCCCCAACTATGGCAGGGGAAAGAAAATCACATTTCTGCTGTTCCCACTCCTGGTTTGATTCCAGCTGAGCTCTGGGTACAGCACAGAAGCACCCAGGCTCACTGCACTTACAACTCACAATGAACTGATTTTCTTTCGTCCCCAATTGCATCTTCGGATTTGGTGTTTTTCTCGGCCCAGATATTTGTTCCCAAGGTGCTGAGGTGACTGCTCTGTTGGGCGTTCAGGAGGAGGTGGGGAAGCAGTGCTATACACTGGGAAAAGCTGTGGTTCTCAGAGAGTGCTTCTATATGAGCCGCCCCTGAACACCAAGAAAGGATGAATCAGTCCAGGCTCATCAGAGCCTTTCATGCTAAACCAGCTCAAAGGACTGATTTAGAAACTGCGTAGTTTTTCGCCTTCAGTAGATTTCAGAGTCACACTTTAGAGTGGGCCCTCGATTCTTATTATCTCTGTCCAAATGCTTTGATTACATACAAGTAATAGCATATCTCACAATTCAAGAAAGAGTAAAAAGATAGAGTCTATTGTCCAGGACAGACCTACAAATTGGAGAGCCATAGACAGTGAATAAAAATTTAAAACCTACATGTAAGTGAATAATAAGGATTTTACCACATACAATATGTGGGGGAGGGGGAGCAGAAAGCAAGCAGTGAGCCATAGGAGAGGCAGTATAGCATAGTGGACAGAGTGCTGGAATTAGAGCTGTAGAGATCTGGATTCAAATTCTGCCTGTGATGCTTAGTTGTGACTCAAGTTACTTAAATTCTTAAGTCTCAGATTTTTCATCTGTAAAATTAGGGATGATGACAAATGTAGTGGCTACTTATGGGTTTTGAGGTTCGAATGAGATAATGTATATAAATGTCAGCTTTTATTGTTATGGAATCTTTGAGAACAGGGATATTTGTCTTTCCAGTGCCCAGCACAGTGCTTTGTATATAATGGATGCTTAATAAATGCTTCTTCATTTGTGGGAATTACTTGTCTATTTGACTAAAGGAAACACATCAGACCTTTTCTCCTGGACTAACAAAATGACTCCCATCACCAATCACCAATGTGATGTGTTAGGAGAGGAAAAAGGGGGAGAGAGAAAGACAGAGAGAGAGAGAGAGAGAGAGAGAGAGAGAGAGAGAGAGAGAGAGAGAGAGAGAGAGAGAGAGAGAGAGAGAGAGAGAGAAGGAGAGATGGAAGGAGGAGAGAGGGAAGGAGGAAGGGAGAGAGAGAAAGAGGTAGGAAGAGAGAGAGAGAAAGGGAGGGAGGGAGAGAGGGAAGGAGAGAGAGAGAGAGAGAGAGAGAGAGAGAGAGAGAGAGAGAGAGAGAGAGAGAGAGAGAGAGACAGAGAGAGAGAGAGAGAGAGAGAGAGAGAGAGAGAGAGAGAGAGAGAGAGAGAGAAAGATTCTTTAAACCACCTCAGAGAGGTTAGTCCTATCATCATCATCATCATCATCTTTTCTTTTTCTTCTCCTTTTTTCTTTTTCTTCTTCTTTTCTTCTTCTTCTTCATCATCATCATCTTGTTGCTATTAGCCTAGACCTGTGATCTCATTCATTTAGTGAACTTCCCATTATAAAACTTCTGCCACTAATATGGATATATAATTATGCTTCAATTTCTGGGTTTAGAAACTTATCTGGAGTCATTGAGACCTTAAGAAACTTACCCAATATCTCAAACCAATATACAGAGGCCAGAGGGTTTTCTCGACTCAGTCCAGTTCTCTATGCATTAGATAATCATTATCTCTCAATGATGATGATGGAGAATTATCTATAATTTCATTGTAATCCTCATAATTACCCCATGAGATAAATAACAAGCATTATTAGCTCATTTTATAGATGAACAAACTAAAGTAGAATTCAATTCCATAAACACTAGTCAATTATTGTATGCAGAACACTGTGCTAAGCATTAGAAAAGAAACTAAGTTTAGATTGTTTAGAAAACATCTATTCGGGGCTTTTTAAAGTTTGTAAAGCACTTGAGTTACATTATCTTATTTGATTTGCACCATAACCCATGAGGTATTATTATCCTAATTTTGCAGATGCACAGAGTCCTAGGAAAATTTGGTTACCTTATCCATAATAAGTGTGTAAGTAATAAGTTACAAAGCTAGAAAATATGAGATTTGAACTGACTACAATATCAGCATTCTACCCATTACATCTTGCTGACTCATTCTGTTTTCTCTTTTTTGGGATATTGGGTGCAGTAGGTTTGAAAACATTAACATGACCATCATCTTTTCCTTGGTCTATCTCAAATGACTAATGAACTTCCATGAATGAATGAAACATTTATTCATTATTTCAATAGTACCTAATTCACATAAGAAATCATATTTTACAGAGAAAAGAACATTGCGTTTGGGGTCAGTGCCCCTGGGATTTACTGACCTTGCTGTGAGTTGATGGGCAAGTTAGTTAACTTATGAGCCTCAGTTTCTTCAGTTGTAGAATAGGGTTATGAAATAGGTATTAATTTCACCAGGTCATGGTAAGGAAAACATTTTATAAGCTATAACAAGAGTTATTTTGGTGATTAGGTAGTACCTAATTAGGCATAATGTCCCAAAAAGCACCAGATAGAGACATTGTACCAGCCTTCCAGGTGACTTATGTTAAGATGCAATCTTCCCTTTTTGAATACCTCTTATGACTGTCTTTGATCTTTTCTATGCATTTATCAGATTATAACTCATGTAGTTGTTCCTTTCTGTATGAGACTCTCAACTCTTGAAGAGCAAGGATGTATCGGTCCTGATCTTTTTTTATTCTCCTAGCCTCTAGCACAATGTCTTGTCTCTCTGCCAATATGCCAAAATTCTAATACTTCTCTCCAGTAACATAGGAAATGATGCTTCTGTAGCAAAAAAGTCATGGACTTCAAACTGATTTAGGTCTAATGGCCTCATTTTTACAAGTGAGGGAACTGAGGCCCAAAAAGGAGCTAACCTCTAAGACCATGGAAATATTCATTGTTCTCTTTTTTATTGGAACTTCCTTGGCTTATAGTAGCCATCTCAGTATTGAAATATGTTCTGGGGACAGCTAGGTGGTGCAGTGGATAGAGCACTGGCCCTGAAGTCAGGAGGACCTGAGTTCAAATCTGGTCTCAAACACTTAATACTTTCTACCTGTGTGACCCTGGGCAAGTCACTTAACCCCAATTGCCTCAAAAAATGTTCTGGACTGCATTCTTCCTTGTTGTTATATGTAAAGTCTTTTCTTTACAATCAGGTGGTAAGCTCCATGAAGGTAGGGCCTATGCCCTCTGTACTCCACCAGACTTAGCATGCTGTTCCAACAAGGACTCCAGCCCTGGCACACCATCCACAGTGTCACTTACTTGCCTCATACATTCCTTGATTGAGGAAGAGGAAAGTACCTGCATCATGTGAATGTCAAAGATAAATGGAGTGTGTGCATTTATGTGGGGTGTATGTAGGTGCATGTGTGCGTGTGTGTGCCGGGGCAAGAGTAACAATAAATCCTGAGATTTCCAAATATCCCAAATGCTCCGTCTTCTCTGGCATTATCCATTAACTTTCTGATTTTAAGGGGCATTCCCAATCTTTACTTCAGTCCATTCAACATTTCTGCCCAAGAAAAGGAAAATCAGTGGGATTGTCATAGAAACTCCAACTGTCATGCTTTTTTATTGCTGGGGGTGGGGGAGAAGACTAAGGAACGGGCAAGCAAGAGTGACAGAGAAAGTGGGAGGAATCACGGGATTCAGAACTAGAAGGAAACTTGGGGATCATCTAGCCCCAACCCCTTATTTACAGATGGGAAAACTGAGACCCAGAGAAAGGACTTGACTTGCCCAACATCACACAGATAACAAGCAAACAGAATCAGGATTCAGACTGAGGTCTTTTGTCTCCAAATTCACCACATTAAAGAACTAAAACAACAAAATGATTCTTGTCTCTGCTGCTGAGTGCTGAGTGAAGATTAATCTGAAAGCCCTGGCTCCAAGCTTGTGATTTTTTTTTTGCCAGGACAGGGTGTCAGAGGAAGAATGATGTGAGTTGGCAAGTAATAGACAAAGTATACAAAGGAAGGGGAAGAAACTTAAAATTCAGAAGGCAGGCTCTTCTATTTTAAATTAACATCCTTTCTCCCCATACACAAGGCCTAGACTCTGTTCTCAGCTGCCCCCCCCCCCCAACAACACATACTCTTTCATGCAAGTCAACATTCTTGCCCCACAATAGGTGTGATTGCTTCCTATTACGTTGTCATGGCAACATCCATTTCCATTGAGGGGGGGGAATAGGGATATGGAAACAAATGAGCGGCCAATCAGTCTTTCCTGGAAAGTCACATAATGACACACTGTTCTCTGCCAAATGCCAAAGACAGGCAGGGGGAAAAAAGTTAGTATGAGTGATTCCTTTCTGTGCCTGGGTTTCTCTGGATCAAAGAGATGATTCCCCCCCCCCTCATTTCGGATGTACTGCTCTGATTGCTGAGTATTGTGGGATGCTGAGTGAAATTCAGTTCATCAATGGATTGTTAGTCAATTCGGCTGGAGAATGAGTAAAAGAAACTGGTATGAGCTAAGATGGGAAGGAGGAGAAAGTGGGGTCATTCATGCAGCCCTGCACCAGTGTAATGGATAAGTGATAATGCTTAGATCTTCCCTGGGATCAGGCAGGTAAGTACTACAGAAATTCAGGTCCATCAGGGATATCCTATGTCTTGACAAAAATCATCCTCTCTATTCTTTAGCCTTCTTGTGTATTGTTCAGTCATATCTGACTCTCTGTGACCCCTTTTGGGGTTTTCTCGGCAAAGATCCTGGAGTGGAATGCCATTTCCTTTTCTAGCTCATTTTAAAGATGAGGAGACTGAGGTAAGCAGGGTTAAATGGCTTGCTCAAGGTCACACAGCTAGTAAGTGTTTGAGGCCAGATTTGAACTCATGAAAGAGTCAGGAAGCCCTGGCACAATATCCACTGTGACATCTACTTGCCCATACCTTCCTTAACCCTATTCAATTCAATTCATCAAGTCATGTGTATCTCTATATCTGTACCTTACAGAATTTCTCATTTCCTTTAAGACACAACTTAAGCATCTTAAGCATTGATGAGGATCTTTCCTGATCCTCCCAATTGCTAGCATTCTCTCTTCCTAAAATTTTATTAATTATATATTCGTTATCTTATACATAGTATTATATTTATTATTATATAATATTGTTTATATGCTATTCTATAGGTTGTTTTATCTGACAGAAATCTCTGATAGAGGGGGGTCTGTTTCATTTTTTGTCTTTGCCTTTCCAGTGTCTGAAACAGAGTAGACATTTAATAAATGTGTATTGATTAACTGAATTATTAAATTTATCTAAAGTATAAGGCATGGTCTTAAGTAATAAAGATGCTAAGATAAATACAAAATAGTAATTTCCACAACCAATCATTCCATAATCATTAAGCTTTATCCCTAGCTAAACACTGGGCTAGGGATTAAAAAACAATGCTCCCCCCATAAAAAAAATCCCTTCCAAAAAAAAAAAAAAAAAAAAAAAACCCCAACACAATCTCAACATTCTATCATTCTAGCAGAAACTTGAAGCTCTTGGATTTTACATTGGGGGATACAATGTATATATGAACAAATATATTCTAAGTATATACAAAGTAAATTCCAAGTGATTGTATTTAGGGACACTAACAACTGGAGGGCCAGAATAGTATCCTATAGGAGTGGATACCTGAACTGAGCTTTGAAGAAAGGGAGGCAATCTATCAAGGGGACATGGAAGTGGGGGAAGAAGAGGCAGATTATGCAGAGCCAGAGTCCCGAGGGATTATGGTGCTATTGTTCCTTTCAATAAATCCATTTTTAAGGATATGCCCAGGTCAGCTGTGCTCCCTCCTTCCTTCCTCTCTGGGCCACACTGTTGACGTTTCACACTTCTTTCTTTAAAATGCCTCAACAGTCTTCTCATCTACCTCTGATTTTTGAGTCTCTCCTGAAATCTCCATTTTATGCCCAAGACATCAGTCACACTCACTCTATTTCACTCCTTTCTATCCAGACTTTCTTCCCCTCATCCTTTCTTTCTTCTTCCCCTCCTCACCACCTTTTCTGTTTCTTTTGTGTATTGTCTTCCTCCTTTAGAATGCAAGTTATTTGACACCAGGAACTTTCCTTTTGTTGTATTTAGCACAGTACCTGGAACATAGTCAGGGTTTCATAAATGCCTGTTGATTTAACTTGAATTGACATGATAGAAGATTTAGAGCTTAAATGGACTTTAGTGTCCATAGAGGTCAACTCCTCTTCTCATATTTTATAGATAAGAAAATCGAGGAAGTAATTCTTCTAAGGTCAAACAGTAACAATAAAAGCCAAGATTTAACTCCCCCCCCAATCCATGGCCATGCTTTTAAAGACTGTTTCTGCCCAAGTCCTATGATCATGTTACTGGCTTTAGGAAATTAAGACATAAGTTCCAAAGTTATGCATTTTTGTTGTTGTTTGTTTGTTTTTTTAATCACATCTGACTTGTTGTGGATTTGGGGGTTTTCTTGACAAAGATCCTGGAGTGGTTTGTCACTTCCTAGATGATGAAAATAAAGGGCATACAGGTCAGTTTATACGACTTCTATCTAGATGGAATGAGGCCATCCCATGATCTTGAGATAGTGCTTCTATTATCATTGGAAAATCAGAGAAGGAATCATCAGAGATATTCCATATTACCTTTGAAAGGTTTCCAGCCCCTTCCCCCAGTCCCCAAATACCTTATTAGCACTATACCTTATATAATCAGAGGAACAGCACTGAATCAGAACATGAGAACTAGGAGGGAGCTGTGACATCTTTTAATTCAACTCATTTTACAGGGAAGGAAACTGAGGCTCTTCTTTCCACTCCATCGAGGTCAAAGGCACAGACAGGGTGCTGGACAAGTCTCTCTATGGAACAACTAGAGATTTCCTCTTCATTAAAGACCCTTGTTCTGGGAACTGCCAAATCAGCCACAGGGAAATGAAAGGGACAATACCTACGTAAGGGTATTTGGGCTCATGGGGATAATCTCAGATGGAGCACCTCTCTATGTGTTCTTTTCCCACTGCTCTAACTTCTAGGACCCAGGCTCTGAACATCGTGAGCTTTACCATCAAGAGCAATGAGGACAGCTAGGCCTCGAGGCTGAGGTTGACTGGAGTAATTAATCCTAAAGGTTACCAGTGCTTCTCCTGCTGTGGAGGAGCAATCCAATTACCCACCATGACAGCAAATCCATCCCTCGGGAGACACTCATCTGTTGGAAGACACTGACCTGTCTGTCCTCTTGAAGCCTTCCTGTCAAGGAGTCCCCACTTTCCCTTATCCTCTTGCACTTCCAAGCCTGGCACAGACCTTGGGTAGCTCCATCTATGTCATCGAGTACGTGGTTCCTAAATTGTCTGGCAAGACCTTGGATTCCGGACATTGGAATAAGACAAGTATCTTCAGTTTTCTCATCTAGGGGCCTATTTTCCTTAGGACTAAAGAGAAAGGAAAAGCAAACCTACTTGTTACTTTTATAGAACAGATCAGTTCAACTTCATGCATTAGGCATCGGGAAAAGGAGCAGCAGCAGGGGACTCTGGATGCACTTTATAATTCCACAAACATGCAAATGGACACCCCAAAGGTCATCTGAAATAATGAAGGCCAACATTGTGAAGATGAACAACTTTGAAAAGGCCCGAGTAATCCAACCATGATTCCAAAAAACTGATGGCAATTAATACTCCTCACCTGGCAGAAGAGCTATGGATGAAAGGTGCAAACTGAGACAAAAGTTCTAGATATGGCCAACAAGGGAATTCGTTTTGCTCGACTGTGCGTAAATATTACTATAAGGATTTTTCCCTTTTCTTATGTCAGAAAGGGGGAAATAGGAAGGTGAGAAAATAGATTTATTAATATAAAAGATGTAATTTTTAAAAAACACTAAAAAAGTACCATTCACAGTTAATTTTATTCTCATTGTACCAGAGAAGATGGGCTTGCTTTTTATGCGTTTTTCACTTTTTTTTTTTCTCTGATAAGGCTGTTCATTCTTCATATCCAAAGCACTCTCCTTCCCCAAACTCTACTTCTGAAAATCTCATTTTTCTTTAAAACTCCTCTCCAAAGCCACCTCCTCCAGGATGCCGTTGCTAGTTCTTGTATTCCCCCAATTGTTAGGGCCATTCCCTCTATGGTTTTAATCAATCGACTCTATATTTATCTTCTATGTTCTGTCTTCCTTCTCTGAATGTGAGCTTCTGGAAGGTAGGGGCAGTTCTTGTTTTTGCTTTTTCTCTCAGCACTTAGCAACAGACCTAGTCTGACCTAAACTGGTCTCTGATTAGTTGACTGGTACAGGTGAAGTGGGGTCCTTGCCTGGGCGTACACCTAGGACACAGGCAATTAAAAACAGGAAGCAAAGTCCAAGACCTGCCAACAGCTCCAGCAGAGAGACAAACTTGACTTTTGTCATGCAAATCAGCTTCCTGGCTTGAAAGTAGATGATTAAAATTATATGTTTCAATGGGGAAACGAGACGACAAGACAGATTTGGTATTAGACAGCAGCAGCAGCTGCTGCTCACATCCAGGGGGTGTTTGTGAGGTTCTCACACAGGAGGAGGTGAAAGAAGGAGCATTTGTTGAGCTCCAAAAACACTGATCTTGCTCTTCCTCATGGATGGTACAGGCTGGGCTGGGCAGCCTCCTCTAAGCAGGCTGGGTAAATCTCTGTGATGCTAGCATTTCCAGGGAGAATAGGCCACTGCTGCATCTCTCCTGGCCCTAGGGAAAAGGGTAGATTAGCTCACAGGTCAATAAGCAAATGTTTGTTTGCCTCTAGGGCAACACGTGGGGGAGAAGCTTGCCAAAGGCTGGTGTTACCCTGACAAGAAACACACACCAGTATATGGGTATTTATTATCTGAGGGTGCTTACAAGCACAGTGAAGAGAGCACCCCAGGCAGGCACATTTAGGAGGGAGATGACAGACACCAGAGGAGAATTGGGAATAAGTTCTGGGGGGTGACCAGTGGTTGTTGCATTTTCCTAAAAGTAGGGGTAGCCATGGGAATCTTACAGTCTACTTTTGGAAAGTTGTCCCATCTTGGAAAAGGTGAAAAAAAGTCAAGGTTTCAAACAGCCTACAGCAAATGTCCTCTAGAAATCCAATAAAAATGCTGAAATCTTAGAATGGCAAAAGTCCTTTCTTTCACCTTTAGTCAGATTGAAGGGAATTTTAGTTTTGGTGAGGATGGAACAAATGAAGTCTAACTGGATATTAGATATGATCACAGAATTTAGGGCTAGGATTTGGAAATCATCTGCTCCAATTTCCTCATTTGAAACACAGAGGGAAGTGACTTATACAAGGTCACACTGAGAGTAAACGGACATATATAGTGATGTCTATGTTAATGTCAAGAATTGGGGACTGGAAAAATTTGTGCACCAGCTGGGATTACTTTGAACCAACAGTGACACTGAGGAGAGGACACTTTGCAAAAAGAACTTGGGGACTTTACAAGAAACTATGTTCAAAAAAGCAAATGGAATAAAGGGGGAACAGATGAACCCTTGTGTAACAATTGTCTGAGTCAGGGTGCCAAGGAAGGATGGGGTTAGTTTTAAAAAGCCCATCCATGGCTAGGCAGGTAATCTGCTGAATCAAGGCTTAGGGTGGGGGCAGGGGGCAGTACTTGATGAACAATTTTGACCCAGGACACCGGGGTGAACTCAGAGCCCAGACAAAGACAAATGTAGACACGAAACCTTAGTTCCAATGAGATTAGCAAAGTCCTGAGAGATTTCTGCCAAGGCTTGGGGGTGGGATGGTGAAATAGAATTGGAAACGAAGCTGAAGGCAACTATGTAAGTCAGCCTGATATATTTGCAAACCTGTGCCAAGCTAAAGTAGGTAACGAGACAGTATTTGTAAGTACCTTTCTGTATATAGTCTGTACCCTGAGCTCTCAGCACATGGTCGGTAAAAAACAATTTTTGAGGCTTGTGGGCATCCTTGGAGCAGAAGATGCTGGGGAGAGAGACACCATAGGAGTCGTGCAGGGAAAGAATACAATTCCAAGGAGCTCCATTTTTGGAACAGAAGCCCTCTAGGCCTTGGGTGGTAGTGACTTGGGCAAGTCGGAGGAGCTGTATTCAAGGTAGTTAGAAGTCTTTTGCTGGAGGAAGTGGGGGGTAGCTGCTCTAACCTTGTTCTGTCCCAATGATTTGACCAGAGGGAATTTTTCTTCTTTCTCTTTCCCCCACCCCGTCCCACCCTTTCATTGTTCCCTACCTAGGAAGGACTGATCCAGACTAGGACAGCATGCTCCAAATGGGCTGGGCACATCCCACAATTCTATTGGGTAATGTCCCGAGGGTTTTTTTCCCTTCCTTCCTCATGACCATCATTGGCCAAATGTTTGACTTGCCATTTGGGGAGTCCCAGGTTGATTCCGCTCACTGGCCAGCAAAATAGAAGTGTTTGACCTGACTTCCTGCTGATATTCCATCTGGAAAAGGTCACACAGACTCCAGATCGACTGATCATCTGGGATGACTGGATGTGAGGCAAGGGCAGTGTTTGCCCATGCACAATGACCCAGAGAGAGAAGAGGTCCCGCCTAAGAGCCTGACCTCACACATTCCTTCAGCATCTCTGGGAAATAATCACACTTCCCGCACCAAAGAAACACAGTCAACAGATTCTGGTTTCCTAGATACGCCGGTGGCTTCTAAAAATAGCTGGGCAATGACAAAGCAAATTGGCATATAGACTGCAAATAATTCCTGTACCAGCTCGTTTGGCAGAACTTGGCCCTTCCAATTCTCTGAGCTTCCTCCGATCCCACTTTGGAACAATAACAACAACAACAACAACAAAACAGCTTCGTGTTGCTTAATACCCCAGGCTGAGGGAGAGCTGGAATACCCCCTCCTCTCTACTGTTCCTTCCTCCAGCCCCAACTCCCTTAGCTTGTCCTGCCAGAGCTGGTGGCTTTTGCCATGTCAAGGACTGTGCTGGGACATTTTTTTTTTCTGTTTCATTTCTATCCTGTTCCCTTCTCTCCCAACTTCAGCACACACACACACACACACACACACACACACACACACACACACACACACACACACACATACACACACAAACTCACTCAAGGTCAAGATACCTGAGGGCCTAATATGACTGTGACCCACGAATACAGCAACTCTTCAGAAGGTGACTCTGGACTTGTTCCCTTTTTCTCAGAGAATCAAACACTCAGAACTAGAAGGGGCCTTCAAAGTCAGCTATTCCATTCCCTATATATTACAGATGAGGAGAGAAGGGATTTTTTGTCTATGGCCACAAAGGTAAAAAGGGACTTAAATTTAGATTCTGATTATAATTCCCTAAAACCGCCATCAGGATCCCCAGTTCAGAGAGAGATCTCTGCATAATTGCAAATAATCCGGGACATTTTGGATCTCTGTCCCATTTGGATTCTTTGGCCTCTACCTGGCTCTTACATTTATATCTTGCCCCATAACTAATTCAGAGGCTCCATTAGCACAACATCTTTGCAAGGGGTCTGAGTTCCTTTCACTCTTTCCCATAATTCTCTCCTCTTCCCAAGTTGTTTTTTTCTGAGCTATGGATGTATTCCCTTCCCTGGCTCACTCTAAAATACCTGACACCACAAACCTTATTAAGTGGAGGGTAGAGGTGAAGCTGGGATGCTTGTCCTAACCAGTAGAGAACACAGAATGGAATACTGCCAAGGTGAGAGAGTGGGGAGACCTGGATTCTCATCCTAGTCCCTCCGGACAAATCACTTCATTCAGCCATGTCGTTTTCAGAAATCATTCAACTGCAAAAGCAGTCACTCAAGCTGCATACTAAGCACTGACCTTATATTTCTCCATGACCTCTCTTCACTCCAGCCTTCCTACTCCCAATGCTGTTAGATTCAGAAGGCATGATTTTCCACCTGCCACAAACACAACCCATTCTACATCCCTATCCCTTATCCCCATTCCCTACATGAAAATTAAACTTCAACAATCGGAGGATGTCAGAACTAAAAATACCCTTGAAATTAGTAAATTTCTAGATGAGGAAACTGAGGCACAGGAAAGAAGTGATTTCTTCAAGGTCATACAATTACCATGGTAGCAGAGATGGAAATAGACCTGAGGCTTTCAGGCTTGAGTGTCATTGGCTGATTTGTATCATGGAATTTAAAGCAAGCCAACTTTTAATAATTTTCTACTTCATGCGAGTTAAGAAAAAGTTATAAGCACAGACTTGTAACTATAGGACCAACTCTGGGTCAGAAAAACCTGGTGCAAATCCTGATTCTGATATGATTCTGTTCCCATTGCTATTTCTCATCCAAGACACTCCATTTTCCAACTCCGCCTTTTCATGAAATGTATTTATGTCTGGAATGCTTTCCCTCCTACCTCAACCTTCCTTGAAGTCTCCCCTTCTGCAAGTAATGATTCCCAGTTTCCTTTCTCTCCAAGAACTCCCCTAATCCACCCCCTCCCCGACTTATACTATATCTTCTATGTACATCATTGTCTCCACATTGTCCCCTGAATCACTCAGTGAACTCCTTGAGGGCATTAATTGTGTTTTTGCCTTTCTTTGTATCCCCAGCACTTAGCATAGTGCCTGGCACAAAGTCAGTGCTTAGTAAGTGTTTGCTATTGTCAGTGATGATGCTGATGACAGCTGTGTGAGCCCTGCCAATTCACATAACCTCAGTGTACCAGGTGGTTCTGTAAGGCTATAATTTACAAAGGAGTTAGCCAGCTGCATTGCTTCAGGGAAGTACTGGGACTTCCACACCTGAATGAAATCACAAGTCTGAACTCCTGTTCACACCTTTTCACCTTCCCCAAGTCAAAAAAAATTGCAAAGCATCATGATGAGCAATAGGAATAAAACTCTTCCTCCCCGTTTACATCTATCTATCTATCTATCTATCTATCTATCTATCTATCTATCTATCTATCTATCTATCTATCTATCTATCTATCTATCTATCTATCTACACACAGAAATACATCTACACATGTATACATACATATAAATATATGTATGTACACATGTATACATATATACAATCATATACACAAATGTATACAAGCAATACCTGGAGGTATATATGCAAACTCCTTCAGAGTTCAAAGTTATATGCATGTACATACACATGTGCTTATATCTAGATTCAGCTCTGAAGGAGTTTGCAATCTAATGGGGATGTAAGCACAAAATGTACACAAATAATTATGAAAAGAGATTGTTTAGAGTGCCTCTTCAAGGCATTATGCTATATAGTGGAGAATCCAGAAATACACACCAAAAGACAGAACCTGCTCTCAAAGAGTTTGCATTCTTTTTAGAGAGTGGTGGATTGGACACACACACACACACAGAGTTCTATAAAACCAGAAAGGGTACGATGAATCCAAAGGAGAGATCAAGGCAAAATGCTCTAGGAAGATTGGAGGTGGAAGAACACATTTTCAGCTAGGAAAGGTTTTATTAAGAAGATGACACTGGAGAAGAATTCTGAAAGGTAGGAATGGGGAGAGAGCATATTCCAGATAATGGGGGAGAAGAAAAGAAGGGAGAGTAAGCCTGTATGAATGCACAGAAATGGGAAATGATACTTTAAATTCTGGCTAGAGGTCCAATTTGACAAGAATGTGGAGTATATACAGAGGAATGATATTCTTTATAGCTGAAGTCATTGGTTGGAGGCAGGTCATGAAAGCCTTAAATACTGTGCTGAGGTGTTGGTATTTTAGATCATTGAATAATAAGGAACTATTTCAGGTTTCTTAGAAGGTTAGTAATATGGTCATATATGTTCAATAAGAGGAGGATTTTGTCAGATATTTGGAGGATGGACCAGAGAGGGGCGAGGCTGAGGGCATGGTTGCAGGATTGAGAGTCTGAACCAGAGTGTGGAGAAAACTGGGCAGACATGAGAAATATTCTGAAAGCAGATAACATAGGAGTTGGTAAAGAAAAAATAATGGGAGGAGAATTAAGAATCAAAGATGACTCAGCTTTTGAGTCTGATTTCCCAGGAAGATGGTGGTTACCTCAACAGAAATGTTGGTTGTTGAATACTTTTTCAGTCATATCTAATGCTTCATGACCCCAATTGGGACTTTCTTGTCACAGATACTGGAGTGATTTGCCATTTCCTTCTCTAGCTCATTTTATAGACACTGAGGCAAACAAATTAAGTGACTTTTCTAGGGTTATATGACTAGTAAACATTTGAGGCCAGATTTAAACTCAGGGAGATGAGTTTTCCTGACTCCAGACCTAACACTCTATCCACTGTGCCTTATAGTTGTCCCCAACAGAAATAAGATTTAAAGAATGGGCCAATTTAAGGTAAAGATAATGGATATTGTTTTAAATATGTTAACTTTGAAATGGTAATGGGAAACTTTCTCATCACTCTAAATTTTATGATCACTTGATCCAGATAGAAATATCCAACAAGTAGGCACTTGAAGGTGTGGGTCTGGAGCTGGGATGAGGCTAGGAGAGAGGCTGAGAGATTAAGGTTAGATATATACATTTTGAAGGCATCCACATAAAGATGAAAATGGAACCCATCTGATTTGAAGAGATCACCAAGAGCAAACAGAGAGGAGCATCCAAGACAGAGCCCTGGGAGATGCTCTCATGGAGTGGATGAGAGAGGAATGATGATCCAGCAGGAGAGCTTGAGAAGGAATAGTTAGGTAAAGGGGAGAGAACAATGTCATCGAAAGCAAGGGAGTAAAGGATTTTTAGGAGAAAGTATAGTGACAGTATTAAAAGCTGCAGAGATCAAGTAGAATGAAGACTGAGAAAAGGCCACTGAATTCAGTAGTTGAGATCACTGGGAAAAATGCTTCATAAACTGAAAAAAAATCACATATAAATATAAGCAAGTAGTACCAGATTTTGTATTTTCAGTTAACTGAAATCTTTGATTTTTTTTCCAGCTACAAAATGAACATATCATAGAACTACAGAATTTTAAAACTGGGCTGGATCTTGGAGATCTAGCTCTACTCACCTCCTCCATGTTACAGCCGGGAGTAAGGCAAAGTGACATTTCCCCCCAAGTTAACATAGCTAGTCTGTAGCAGGACCCAGATTAGAAACTAAATCTCTTAACTTCCAAACTGTGTCTACACCACAATGCTTCTTATGGGTCTCCTTTCTCTCAGAGGAACGAAGGAAGACAAATAGGGCAGTAAAGGTGAAATCTTTGGAGAACCCAGGGAGATAAAGTTTTACTCAAACACAAAGAAAGATGCAAACTGATGATAATGATGGTGATGAGGATGATGAAAACAATGAGATTATTTAGAAGTAATGTTTTAAAAAGAGCAACATCTGAAGTTACTGTTAGAAGTCACATGTGTTCTCTTTACAATATTGGCTGAAAATTCACTCTTCACACATTTCTGCCTTCAACTATTTGCTGCCTTGAAGCCTGAGGTTGCTCTGAGGCGGTTCTAATTTGTCCCGGATGGGCAGAAGAGCTGCTGATGCCATTACAAACCCGTGGCCATGGGCTATATCTTTAATTCATGAGTAGGAATGTCTGTGTGACATCCAGAAGGATGGCCTTGAATCTTTTGCCCCTGACCCAGAGTAAATCTGAAATTCAGCCCAGATGGGCACCAAAGGAAAGCTCTGTTTCGCTTTTTAATGAGAAGAGATCATGATGAGGAGCTGTTGGGGGGTTTTGGGGGGAGGAATGACCCCTAGTCCAACTTATCTCTCTGTAAGACTTTTGGTTTTCAGTCAGAGTTCTTCATAACTTCTTTTGGAATTTTCTTGGCAAAAATAATGGAGTGGTTTTTGCCATTTCCTTCTCCATCTCATTTTATAGATTAGGAAACTGAGACACAGTTAAGTGACTTGCCCAGGATCATGCAATTAGCGTCTTAGGCCAGATTTGAACTTAGGTCTTCCTGACTCCAGATCTCACTGACATCTTAGATAAGACTTCTAAACTTTTTTTGGAAATATGATGATGCCCATAATAATATTTTTAAATAATTGAAGGAAATGAAAAATTTCAGCTAGAGGTTAGTGAAAACAAAAATATAATTTGGGCAAATCACTTAAACATTTTTGCGTCTCAGTTTCCTAATCTGTAAAATGGAAAGGTCACACTATATTACTTCTAAGTTCTTTTCTAGCTCTATATTATGATCATAATATTGTATAAAATCATCAACATTTATTTAACTATTGATGATTACATCAATTAATTTTGGTGGCAAGACTTCCCAGCTTGTCCTTAAGGTGAGTGACCCAAGATAATCTTGCTCCAGGTCTTTTGGGTTATCATCATCAGTATTCTATCATTGTTTGAAATTATTATTCCCATTTCACAGATGATGAAACCGAGGCAGACAACCTTTGGTTTTGTTTTTTAAAGAAAAATAGGATTGCAGTGATGAAAGCATTTTATCCATCTTTAAAATACTATTTAAATAGAAACAATTTCACACCTAAGATTTTTGTTCCCTGTCTTTTTCTTCCCAGGGAATCAGTGTAACTAAAGATAAATGTTGTCCCATTTTACAGATAAGAGAACAGAGGCTCAGAAAATTTAGAAGACTTGATAAGATTACAGAATTTGATAGAGAAGAAGATTCAAACTAAAGTTGTCTTATGCTAAATCCAAGTCTCTTTCCACTATACCAAACTATTCTCAACTTATCTTATAAAATGCCAATCTTATAAAAAATCTTCTGTTTTATGAGTGTAGAAGATAAGCAATTAATAAGCATTTATTAAATGCTTACTGTGTCCCAAGCACTGCACTAAAAGCTAAGGAAAGATACAAAGAAAAAGTGAAATCGGTCCCTGCTCCATCCCATTATGTCCTCATATACATGTATGCACAATATATAGAATAGATGAAAATCACCCTAAAATGGAGAAATG
Organism: Sminthopsis crassicaudata; assembly: GCF_048593235.1. Taxonomy (NCBI): domain Eukaryota; kingdom Metazoa; phylum Chordata; class Mammalia; order Dasyuromorphia; family Dasyuridae; genus Sminthopsis; species Sminthopsis crassicaudata. The sequence continues at coordinate 430,369,035 of NC_133620.1, forward strand.
CACCAGAGGTGGGAGAGAGGGTGGGAATTAAAGCAGATGGTGGCCTTTAGGCAGAATCTTAAAGGAAACCAGGAATTTTAAGAGGGAGAAGCTCAGGCAAGCATGGAGGACAGACAATACAATGACAAAGAGATGGAAGATGAAGGTCCAGAGTGAGCAAAGAGCAAATGAGGTGGTTTTTATTGGGAAGGGGAGGAAGCAACTAGGTTGGGAGCCTTGAGACTTGCACCATGCCTAGTCTAGGACTTTACTGTTTACAGAGGGATTCAGAAATGGGGAGGGAGGAAGGAGGAGAGAGTACAAGGGAGAATGTTCATGACCTTTTCTGTTTCATTTCTGGAACTCTAATCTTCAGCATCATTAAGCCTGGGTCAACATCTTGAAAATTTCTTTCCGTATCATCAGCTAAGGAGGAGGCACACGTCTCATTGGCAAAGCTCTCCGCCTCAAAATGAAAAACAAATGCTGAGTCCTGTCCTCTCCTTCCCCTCTGCCGCTGCAATCCGGGTGCCTGTGGCTCCTTCCCATTGATCATTAATGAGTGGATGGTTAGGTTCCACCAGCCCTGTTGGTAAATGACCCTTTCCCATCCTTCTCTTCAAAAAACTGAAGGGAGGATTTGTTGGGTCCCCCTAGCAAATCATAGCAAAGTCCAAAGGACTGCTGAAAATTTTCCTTAGGAAAATGATGTCCAAGGATGGATTCTGTCCCTTGGGCATAGAGAGAGATATGCACAGGGTTTGCAGGTTGTTAAATGAAAAGGTCTTCAGATTGCTTCATGGAAAAAAGTGAATGCAAGAAACCCAGAATCTTAGTATTTAGGGATATGACTCAAGAATTATTTTTCGTTAGTTTTTAAGGTGGTCAAAATGCACTCTCTGTTTTTCTTAAAAAAATAAACAAAAAACCCCTCTCTTCCTCAGTTTCCTCATCTGTAAAATGGGAATAAAAATGCCAAATAATGATAGCAATAATGATAGTGATAACTCAACAGGACCCAGAGCAAGATACTTGGGGCACTCACTTCAAGAAACAGCTGGGCAGCAAAGTTATTTCAGGACATGTTGTTTTTGAAAAATAACAGGGTGTCTTTCCTGCACACAACAAACTTCCTCTCACCCAACCCCTTTGATTTCCCTAGAGGAGAAAACATATTGCTTCTAACTACAAGAGACTTTGCTGTTTCCCGATTATTCTCTGGGTCCAGTCCAGGGGGGAGTCAAGGCCTCCAGCTCATTTCATCCAGGATTATGGGAGAGATAATTGCTGGGAAATTTCTGCAAAAAGGACAAGCAAAGCTACGAGGAAAGAATTTTCAGAGAATCAGGCTTCTGAAGTTCCCATCTCTCCTCCACTAAAACCTTCAAAGAAAGTGGAAAGTAGATGGTATAACATTGCCAGAATCAATGATTTCATCTGTGCAAAACAAATTGGAATATTGAATAAGCATTTACATAGTGCTTACTATGTGCCAGGTATCATTCAAGGTGCTTTTCAAATATTATCTTATTCCTTTCAATAACTTTATGGGAGGCAGATGTTGTTATTATCAATTTACAGTTGAGGAAACTGAGGCAAAGTGATTTGCTCGGTGTCCCCAGCTAGTAAATGTTTGAAACTGTATTTGAACTTAGATCTTGCTGACTCTGGACCCTGTCTCTATCCACAGTACCACCTAGCTGCCTACCTTCTCTACACATCTTAGTTTTTGTTGTTTTTATGATGCAATTGGGGTTAAGTGACTTGCTCAGGGTCACACAGCTAATAAGTGTTAAGTGTCTCAGGTGGGATTTGAATTCAGGTTCTCCTGACTCTATCCACAATGCCATCTAGCATCCTTCTACAAACCATTTTCAGAAGTTGCTGTGACCTCATCTGGAGGATAGCATTCTGAAGATGGTTTAGTCATCTATAACTGAAATCCAATCCTCCATCATTACCTTTAGCTTGGAAGGTTCTGACAAGTTGTTAGGGGTAGCAAAGTGGTACGATACATAGAGAACTGGACCCAGAATCAGGAAAACTCATTTTTCTGAGTTCAAATCTGCCCTCCTATCCTCATTTGCTGTGTCATCTTGGACAAGACAATTAACCGCTTGCCTCAATTTCCTCATCTTTAAAGTGAGCTGGGGAAGAAAATGGCACTGGTATCTCGGCCAAGAAACTCCAAACATGATCATAAAATATTGGACACCGTTGAGCAGCAATAACAACCAAAGATATTCCCTCCCCCAAAGACAGATCAGCAATGATTAGACAGTTTCTAGTCTTAGAACTGCCTTAAATACAGAGAAGTTAAGTGATTTATAAAACATCTAGAATGGGTCAGAGGCAAGAAAGACCAAGGAGTTTGGACAGTGAGGAATCTGTGTCAGTCAAAAACCATCTGAGTACATACTCTGTGCCATTGACTGTGCTGAATGCTGGGAAAGCAAATATGAAAAAAAAAAAACAGTCTCTCCTCTCAAGGAGCTTACAATCTAATGGGAGGAAAACATGACATCAGAGGAAGTTTAAAAAAGGATGGGAGGAGGAGAAAATACAGTTGAAGAGAGTTCTTTATGTGTGTGTGTGTAGGCGGGGTTTCATAAGTGTTCCAAAAGTCTTTGTAAAATTTTAAACAATTATATATTACATTACATTTCATTGTGTTACATTCTATTCTATTGTATCCTTTTGGGACATCCTTATTATTGCATAACATATGTATATTTATCACTTGTGTGGTATATGATAGATGTGACAAAATATATTTTACTTATATCTTTGTATGTACTGTGTGTATATTTATGTACATACATATATTTGTATATTTATATGTATATAGAAATATAAATTACATATATACATATGCATATGTGCAAATGTATATATTTACATATATAAGACTCTTTTCCTTTTTTTTTTTGGGTACCTTGGGGGAAGAATCAGAGTATTCATCTTCACTAGGCACCTTCCATATTTTGTGCAGCCCCTCCTGGGAAAAATAGCTTTCGCATCCATGTGCTATTTAATATACCTTGGCCCATCTTGGCTGCCTCCTTCTCTCCATTCCTGGTCTTTTCTATTCCAAGTAGAACCAAACACTGGTAGGGAGAATGAGAGTCATCGGAACAAGGTCTGGTAAGAATTAAATGTGTTTGTGTATGTGTGTGGGTGTGTTCCATAAGAGTGATCTAAAAATCTTAGTAAAGTTTTAAAGTATTATATATTATGTTACTTTCGATTCTGTTTTATCCTTTTGCTACATTCTTATTGTGACATGCTTTAGCATCCAGTAGGAAACAGGCAAGACCAATCTTTAATACAACTTTAAAATTGAACAAAAACTGGATCTAGACCTAAAACTGGAAGGGACCTTAGAGGCCCAATCCCCTCATTTTACAGGTGAGGAAACTGAGGTGCAGATGAAAAGAATTGTTTAAGAATTGTCACACAGGTAATAAACATCAGAGGCAGGACTGGAAGCCAGGGCCTCTGACTCCAGAACCATTGTTAATTCCCTACTACATTGTGCTGACCTCTTTTTCAAATCAATCTCCTGATCAGATATTATCTTTTCATCCCAGAGGACTCCACAGGATAAGTGCACTAGAATACTCACTTAAAAGGTTCACTTTGCTCAGGTACTGGAAACCAGGCGAAGGTAGAAACTAGGATTCTGGGACTGGTTTGGCCCCAGAATGGACAGCATTCACCCCTAAGAGCAGATGTAGGAGAAGGGAAAAATGGTGACCAACCTCTCTCTGGCAGGGAAGAGAGGTTATCATCTACAAACTCTCCTCTCTCCTAATGTAAGATCATGCTTTTCCCATCCTTTATCTCCCCATAAATGCTTTGTTTGAGTATAATACCCCTTATATTCATTTATATGAATAAGATGTCATTCATTTTTAACTGCCATGGAATACAAAGCAATTATGAATATCGTTAAACCTATCCAATTAACCTTGTCCTGGGTTTTATTCAGTTTCAACACTAAATCTTGCTTAGTAAACTCAATCTTGGCAAGGTGCTGCAACCAGAGCTTGGTACTTTCTTCACAACTTAAAAGTACCAGAAGGAAAGGTTTTTGGAGGAATAATTGCACCTGAGCTCCTGATGTTACTGTACTTGGTTTGCTCTGGAAAAGGGGTTCTTTCTTCATTCTGTGGCCCAATGAATTCTATAGAATGACAGAAAGACAATACTCTGCTCTCTTGCTAAAGAAGCATATTCCAATATCTCCTTCTATTCTGAGACAGGGAAGGAAATACTCAATAACTATCAACCCTAAAATCCAGCTGGGTTCCAAACATGATTTCCTTCACATGAACAGATTCTCCAGCTTTGCCAACAACAGAAGTCAAACCATATGTTCGGATTTATCTTCTGGGAGGGCAAAGGAGAAAAAGGGGAGAGTCTATATACAAGGTTCTGAGGTCCCCAAGCAATCAGGGAAAGACCAGACATGTGTCTGTGTGTATTGTTTGAGAGACAGGGAAGATGAACAAGAGGAAAATAAAGATATTTCAAATGAACAGCAGACTTCTTTACTCCAAAGCAGGATCCCTCTCTTCCAGACCTTCCCAGCTTCTAGTTCTAATCTTCCACCACAGATTCCCTGAGATCAGACATTTTCCATTTTCGAATCATCTCACTGCTACTTGACAGATAAAGAATAGAAAAATAAAAACTGTAAATGGGGGGGTCTCCCTGGAATTTTCAGATGGAAGGGGTAGGTGGTGAAAACTAAGAGAGGCTTCTACTCTAGCTTTAAGATTATTATTGTTATACTTTCATGATGATCAATAAGCACTGAGACCACATCCACCTTTCTGGTGGGAAAACTCAACCTTAGAAGGGCAAAGAAAGTCATTGGTCCCACAGTGAGAGTTGTATTAAGATAATTCACTTAAGTGAAATCAATAAAATTTATTAATTAATTATTAAAGACCCCACAGTTGATGTTTTATCAATTAACTTAATTATTAAAGACCCCCACTGTTGGCAGTTTATCAATTAATTATTAAAGACCCTGCTGTTGATTATTGTGAGGGGAGTGAGAATGAATGCTATGGAGAAGAATTTGATGCCCTAGTGAATAGAAGTTCTTAACTTAGAGTGAGGGGGGTCTGAGTTTGAATCTTGCCTCAGACATTTAGCTGCTTTGGAATTCTGGGCAAGTCTCATTTATCCATTGATAAAATGGGTGTAATAAAAACTGTTGTCAGACATGGCCACGTATGGCTATGAGTTGGTAGAGCTTGAATGTCTGTAATCCCTAGTACTAGGAGAGGTGAAGACTAGTGAATCTCTTGAATTGGGGACAAGGGCTAAGACTGATTGGGTATTTACACTAAATCTGGCATCAATACCATGAACTTCCCTCTTCTCCAGGACTAGGAGCAGAAGGGGGAAGATAATGTGTTGAGATCAACTGTTTAAGGAAGGGTAAATCAGTCCAAGTCAAAAACAGAGTGGGTCAAAGCTTTTGTGCTAATTGGCAGGGGGGGTCAGGCCATGAATGACAACTCTCTTTTATCCTGGACAAGGTAGGGAGATCCAATTTTAAAATCAAACAAACAAATCAATAAGCACCTACTTCACAAGGTTTTGTTAGGATCAAATAATATAATAAAGAAAAGTTTCAAGCTTTGAGGATTATAGAACATTAGCTATGATTATCATCCATCATCAGAGTTTAATGGGGAAAGGACACTCTGGGGAGGGAGAAAAGATTGGTGTAGGGCAAAGCTTCTTAAAACTTCTTAAATTTTATTTAACTGAATGTGGAGGCTTGCAAAAAATTTGGCAACTGTAAAAGGTTTCTGAACTTAATGACCAAAAATTAATTTAAAATCAAACATTAATGAATCCAAGGTATTTTTGGCAGCATTCGTGCATGTGCAGTGTAAGGTATACGTGTTACTTATTCAGAACCAAGGCTGCAATGAAGTCACGGGATGCAACATGGGAAAGCACTCTCACAACTCAGATTTGAGTTGAGGTCATGTAAAAAGTTCTTAGACAAAAAGGGGTCTCGAATGGAAAAAGTTTAAGAAACCCTGGTGCAGGGTAAGGTACTATCTGGGACATTTGGGTGCTATAGTATAAAATATGGCTTTATTTTTAAGTGTTCAGTCTGGATTCAGGAAAACCTAAATTCAATCCAGCTCCAGACACTTACTAGCTGAATGACCTTGGGCAAGCCACTTAACCCTGTTTACCTCAGTTTCCTCATCTTAAAATGGCGAAAATAATAGCATCCTTCTCCCAGAGTTGTTATAAAGATCAAATGAAATATTTTAAAATATTTTAAGATAAATATTTTAAAATAATAGCTTTTTAGTTTCAAAATATATGCAAAGATAGTTTTCAACCCTTAGATGTAAAATTTCCCCTCAGTTTTCTGCTCCCTTCTAATCTTGTCTGCATTGATTTTGTTTATACAAAATCTTTTTAATTTAATATAATCAAAATTATCCATTTTGTATCCCATAATGTACTCTAGCTCTTCTTTGGCCACAAATTTCTTCCTTCTCCACAGATCTGAGAGGTAAACTATCCTTTGTTCTTATTTGCTTATAGTATCATTTTTTTATATCTAAATTATGAACCCATTTTGACCTTCTCGTGATACAAGGTGTTAGGCATTGGTTGATGCCTTATTTCTGCCATACTAATTTCCAATTTTCCCTGCAGTTTTTGTCAAATAGTGAGTTCTTATACTAAAAGCTGGGGTCTTTGGGTTTGTCAAACACTAGATTACTCTAGTCATTGACTATTGTGTTTTGTGAACCTAACTGATTGACTACTCTATTTCTTAGCCAATACCAAATGGTTTTGTTGACTGCTGCTTTATAATATAGTTTTAGGTCTGGTATAGCCAGGCCACTTTCATTTGCATTTTTTCATTAATTCCCTTGAAATACTTGATCTTTTGTTCTTCCAGATGAACTTTGTTATTATTTTTCCAGCTTTGTAAAGTAATTTGTTGGCAGTTTGATTGGTATGGCACTGAATGTAAGACAAAATCTTAAAGTGTTATATAAGTGTTGCTATTATCATTATCATTATTAATGTTGTTATATACTAGATTTGAAGTCAGGAGATCTGGGTTTTAAATCTTTGACTTTGCCATTCATTAGCAGGGTAACACTCGGCAAAGTCATACCTATTCCTTGAATATTTTAGGCTCCGGTTCCCTTATTTATAGAATGAGGGATTGGAGAGAGATTCTCTCTAAAGTCCTTAGTGTATTCTTGGTATAAATCACTCTGACCAAGTAAGGAAATACCCAGTATTGGAGGGACTACTGAGAGGCACTGTTGGTGGAGGTGTGAGCTGGTCCAACTATCCTGGAATAAAATATATGATTATGCAAAGAAAAATATTAAAATGCCCCTGTCTTTGAAACCAGGAGTTCCTAGTGCTAGACATGAATGTCAAGTAGTTCAGTTATGAATAAAAAGGCCCCAAACCTCAAAATATTTATAGAAAGACTTTGTTGTTGGAGCAAAGAATGGGAAACAAAGTATATGCACATGTAAATGCCTAAAGAAATGATGTTACCTCATAAATATTTCCATCAATAAGCATTTAAGCAGCAGCTACTATGTACAGGCACTATACTAAGTACTGAAAGTAATAGAATATTACTATGTAATAAGGAACAATAAAAATAATACATTTAGAGAATCATGGAAAGATTTTATTAACTGATACAAAATGATATAAGTGGAACTGGGCAAATAATATATGTCATAACTATAATGATGTAAATGGAAAAAAATAACATGTACTAAATAACAGAAATTGAACACAGAAAATTATAATGGCCAAGCTTGGCCCTAAAGAACAGCCATGAAATGAAATCTCCCCTTCCATTTTTTGAAAAGGTTGGGGAATACAGTTGTGGAAAAGTGCATATAATGCCAATCTTCCCATGTGATTAGTGTTATGGAAATTTTTTCTTCCTCTTTTTAAATCCTTTCTTATAAATGATTGCTTACCAATCTGGAACTATGCCCAAAAAGTTATCAAACTGTGCATACCCTTTGACCCAGCATTGCTGCTATTGGGTTTATATCCCAAAGAAATACTAAAGAGCGGAAAGGGACCTGTATGTGCCAAAATGTTTGTGGCAGCTCTTTTTGTAGTGGTTAGAAACTGGAAGATGAATGGATGCCCATCAATTGGAGAATGGTTGGGTAAATTATGGTATATGAAGGTTATGGAATATTATTGCTCTGTAAGAAATGACCAGCAGGAGAAATACAAAGAGGCCTGGAGAGACTTACATCAACTGATGCTGAGTGAAATGAATAGAACCAGAAGATCACTGTACACTTCAATGCTATATGAAGAGGTATTCTGATGGAAGTGGAAATCTTCAACATTAAGAAGATCCAACTCACTTCCAGTTGATCAATGATGGACAGAAACAACTACACCCAGAGAAGGAACACTGGGAAGCGAATGTAAATTGTTAGCACTACTGTCTATGTACCCAGGTTACTTATACCTTCGGAATCTAATACTTAATGTGCAACAAGAAAATGGTATTTACACACATATATTGTATCTAGGTTTTATTGTAACACATGTAAAATGTATGGGATTACCTGTCATCTAGGGGAGGGAGTGGAGGGGAGGGAGGGGAAAATTTGGAAAAATGAATACAAGGGATAATGTTATAAAAAATTACTCATGCATATATACTGTCAAAAATTTTATAAATAAAAATTAAAAAAATTAAATAAATGCTTACTGAGAAGAGATTAGAGGAGGGGACAATGGGAATTGCAGCTAAGGAAAAATAAAAGATATCAATAAAATTTACTTTTTAAAAATCTATTGATCAGTCATCAAATATTAAGTGCCAATTCTTTGTCAGGCACTATGCTAATTTCTGGGGATACAAAGACAAAAAAGGTAAAATGGCTCTTGCCCTCAAGAAGCTTACATTTTTTAAAAAAGGGGAGAATATATGCTTATTATATATATTGGATTTTAAGTTAATGATCCTATATTACTGGCTATATTACTTAACTATCTTTGTGATCTCAGATAAATCACTTACTTCTCTGGGCCTTAGCTTGTTATCTAAAGTTTTTTTCAGTTTTTACTAAGATTATTTTATGCCATGGTATAGCAATATCAGAATCAGCATTTAAAGCAACTCTAGGATGAGAAATTATTGAAAATACCAAGAAAAAATAAAATTTTCATAGAATTAATTATAGCAAAACTTCATGTAACACAAAATGCATTATCCTCATTTTTATACAAAGAAAATAAATCCCAGAAAGATAAAATGATTTATTCAGGCTCAACTAGTAAGTGTCAGTTGTTGGGATGTGAATTCAGGTTTCCTATATCTAGTTCTCTTTTGCCAAATTCTTGTCTGAAACGGATAGAATATGAATGATAGTGTGTCTGAATTGGAAAAAAATATCTGGACTAGCAAGGACTTCTGAAGAGAGGTTGTCCCATCCTCTTGCCTCTAGGAAAACTTTATCTAATCTAGCCCAGACAGATTTCCTTCTTCTTAAAGATCTCCATAGAAAGAACTAGCTTCCAACTATAAATTACTCTAAAAATATCAAAGAGATTCAGTTCTCAATTACCCACTCCAATGGAGAGGAGCAGTGTTTCAGTCAATGCAAAAATACCTTAAGATCCAAAAATACTTTCTTTTTTTGGTTATGGAATATGCTAAATTTTGGGGGGGATGGAGGGCAGAATCACTGTTCTAATTATGTTTTCTTGGGATTGAGAGTAAAATGAGTTTGTGTCCCCTCAGATCACTAACGATGTGGAAGGTGGCCCAGAAACATGTTTAATAGCAACTTGAATCTGGTTTATAATTAAAAATTTGTTGTAAATAGTACACCAAATGGATAAGATTAAGTATAGTGAAAAACATCCTCAACTAAGAATCAAAAGAAGAGTTAATTTCTAGTCCTGCCTTGGCCAATTACTAGTCATATAGGTGATTTCCTCAGCTCCCAAAGCTTCAATGACCTTTTTTATATAGATGACTTATAAATGTATATACACAGCCCTTGTATTTCTCCTGAAAACCAATCCTGCATCACCAATTCCCCTTAGATATTTCTAGATGGATTTCCAATAGATAAGTCAAACTGAACATGCCCAAGACAGAATTCATCTCTTCCTCAATCCTGAACCTCTTCAAATTCCCTTATGTCTGTCAAGACCACCACCATCCACCCAGACTATGCAACTTCATAGTCATTCACAATGCCCACTGTCCTTCAACATACCTGACCAACCAATTGTCATGTCTTAATCTATATCTATCTACCAATCTCTATCAATCAATCAACCAATAACATTTTTAAGCACCTACTATGTGCCAGGCACTGTGTTATGTCCTGGCCGGGTACTGCTCTTACAACCTCTCTCCTATCTATCCTTCTATCCCTATTAACAACACAACCACCTTATTTTATGATCTAATTGCCTTTTACTTGATTTTATACTAACTTTTAATTGGAAAACCGGTCTCAGATTTTTCCTCTCTCTGGTTTATCCTCCACATATCTATCAAAGTTATATTCCTAAAGCATAAGTCTGTCCAGATCAACCTCCTGATCAGAAAACTCCAGGGGCTTCCCATTGCCTTTAAGCATGTAGACCAAGGCCTCTGTTTGGTACTTAACACTCCTCACAATCTGGCTTCAGCCTGATTTTCCAGAATTATTAAATATCATTCCTCTTTATGTCCTCTACACTAAAGTGACTGACATGCTGCTTATCACACCTGACATCTCATCTTTCACCTGGGCTTTTACACAGCCTGTACCTCACCCTTGGGATGCACCCCTTTTTTGTCTTCCATTCTTAGAGTCTCTGGATCCTTTCACAGCTTGAGTACCATTTTCTCCAGGAAGGCTTTTTTTTGTTGGAGAGTCATTTCAGTTATGTCCAACTCTCAGGGACTCAACTTGGGGTTTTCCTGGCAAAGGGGTTTGCCCTATCCTTCTCCAGTTCATTTTATAAATCACAGATGAGGAAACTGAGGCAAACAGAGTTAAGTCCCAGGATAACGCAGTTAATAAATATGTAAAGCCAAATTGGAACTCAAGTCCTCCTTCTCTAGGGCCAATGTTCCACTCATTATGCCATCTAGCTACTCTACATGAAATCTTTGCAGTTGCCTTAATTTCTATAGCAATTCTCCCCCTGCCTTATTTCTGTCTCCATTTTTCTGTGTGTGTGTGTCTCTCTCTGTCTGTCTCTATTTGTCTCTATCTCTGTTTGTCACTGTCTCTGTCCCAATCTCTCTATCTCTTTCTATGTGTCTCTTTCTCTCTGTCTCCCTATTCTTCTTGCATTTATTGTTTTATTTGAATGTAAGCACCGTGAGGACATGGGCTGTTTCATGATTTCCCATGTAACTAAAATGGTACCTGAAACACTAAAATATTTAATAAGTGGATTAACTAATCATTGATATTATCTTAGACAAGCCATGATTTTTCTGAGTGTTCGCTGGATCTCCTGTAAAATTAAGCCTGCCTATCTACTTCGCAGGGTTGTTTTGAGCCTCCAATAAGATTAAGTGAGCTAGCAGTATATAAGAAAGCACTTTGAAAACTGTCAAGTGCCGCATATACACTTAGGAAAATCCATTTGTATAATAAATCTTTTTTTTTTTTAAATTCATTCATTCATCCTTTCCATTTAGATGATCATGAATTCTTGTCTGTTAAATAAATAAGTGGTAAAGTGAATAGACTGATGGATTTGAAGTCAGGAAGTCCTAAATTTGAATCTTGCCGTGGTCATTAACTAGTGCCATATCCCTGAGCAATTAATTTAATTTCTTTCAGCCTCAATTTCCTTATCTGGAAAAAGAGGAAAATAATATAGTACCTACCTCCCAGGGTTGTGTCGAGGATGCAATGAGAGAACATGACAAATGCCTTGCAAATTTTCAAGTATTATAGAAATGTTCACTATGTTCATTACTTATTAATACTACTAGCTGACATCTGTACAGTACTTGCTATGTGCTAGGCACTGTGCTAAGCACTCTATAATCACTACCTCATTTTGATCTTCACAATAATCCTGGTAGGTAAATGTTATTATCCCCATTTTTCAGATGAGGAAACTGAGGTAGAAGTTCAATGATTTGTTCAGGGTCACACAGCTAAAAAATATCTGAGGTAGAATTTTAATTCTTCCTGATTCCAGGCCCAGAGCTCTATGCATTATGGGATCTACTAGTTGCTCCATTGATAATTCTAATTATTGGGGCAGCTAGGTGACGCAGTGGGTAGAGCACCAGCCCTGAATTCAGGAGGACCCGAGTTCAAATGTGGTCTCAGACACTTAACACTTCCTAGCTGTGTGACCCTGGGCAAGTCACTTAACCCCAGCCTCAGAAAAAATTCTAATTATTGTTACACATATGGTACTACTCAGATAGTCAGGCATAGGGGGTCAAGCCTTTGACTCCTAGGGAACCCCGGGCATGTACTTCTTCAGATACATTTACATGTAGGTTAAGCAAGCCTCTTCAGCTTCCCCCCAAGCAAAGGAAAAGGCAGCCAGAGTCTGGGATGGAGGAGAGTTCTTTGTTCCTCCAGAGGTTACTTTTTCAAAGGTGATACGGTAACAAGATGCTCACGAGTCACATGCAACAGGCCTTGGGACAACACCGGGATTTAATAGCTCCTCCCACAAACCTGGCATCCCAACATCTCCAGCAGCTGCATTAAAGCATAACAGTCTTTCCTGTGGATTTTTCCGATTAATGCAAATTTGTTTTGCTTTGCAAATTGAAAATCAGTTGCCAGCACCTGGCATAATAATTCCAGCAGGGAGCGGAGAGCCCTCAGGATAAACCTGGCATCCTGGCACCCAGCGAGGGTCCCATTCCCCCTCCCAGAGCCAGCGATCTTTGCAGATCCAAGACAGGGACCGCCTTTCCCTTCTCTGCATCAGAACAAGGGCAGCCATGGAGCCATGCTTCTTGGGAGTTACCACCTGACCCAGGAGCTTTCTATCTTGTCTTAGTAAACATTACCAATCAGGTGCTGATTGCCAGTGTTTTCTGGAGGCACTTCTGAGGCCACTTCTTTGGTGATGGAGGGCAACAGGTATAATCACAAAGATAACTCAAGTCCTCTGAGAAGGAGGTCTCCTTAGCACCTCCTGCTGTGCATGTCTTTGCAATCATAAGAATAGAACTGGCTTCCCTTTCAGAAAAAGGGGGGAGCAGTAGTTTTTGACTCCACTAGCCCCAGTGGTCCTGAATCTTTCCTTTTGCTTTTTAAATTGATCTACAGGTACACTATCCAACATCTCATCCATTCTGAAATATCAGAAAGCAAAGAGTTAAGGAGCTAAAAGGAAGATCCATTTGATTCTAAAAAAATCAATCAATAAACCATCATTTATCAAGCACTTACTATAAACTAGGTGACAGTGGATAGAGTGCTAGCCTTGGAGTCAGGAAAGCTCATTTTCCTGAGTTCAAATCTGGCCTCAAACACTCACTAGCTATGTGACTCCTGGCAAGTCACTTAACACTGTGTGCCTCAGTTTCCTTAAATGTAAAATGAGCTGCAAAAGGAAATGGAAAACTCTTCCCGTGTCTTTGTCCAGAAAACTCCAAATTGTGTCAATGAAGAGTCGGACATGACTGAAACCTGATGCCAACAATGAAAGGAGGTTGGATGGATAGAAGAAAAAGGGGAGGAAAGCCCAAATAGAGCCACAAAGAGTCAGACATAACTGAAATAACTGAGCAGTAACAACATTTATGCTAGACACTGTGCTAAGTGCTGAGGACACAAAGAAAGGTCAAAAAGCTCTTAAGCAGCTCACATCCTGATGATGGAGACATACGTAAATAAATAGATTCGTGATATACCCAGAGAAAATGGAAGGCATCCTGAGGGGCTGATGAGCTAGCACGTAGGGGGTATTGGGAAAACTTGCAGAAAATAGGACCTGACATGTTTCTTTAAGGAAGCTAGGGAAAGATGGGGCAAAGCATTCCAGATGTGCAGAAAAGAGAAGATAAAAAAAAGGATTTGAGAAATAGTAAGAAGATCAGGGAGGCTGAGTTTTAGTGGGTATAGAAGGGAGTAAAGTTTAAGAGGGCTGGAAACGAAAAGGATGTGACTGCTATTGACCTTTCCACAAAAGCAACTTTCGTTGTTATCCCCTAAATCTACCTGCTTGTCCCTCACTAAAACCCAGTCCTTTTGGCTGATGTATTTCACCTGCCAAGGCAGCTCAGTGGAGGATGTCAGACTCAGGAAGACAGGATCCCCCTTTTCCCTTCTGCCCCCCCTCCCACACTAGGGATTCATTGTTCATTCAGTTCTGAGATAAGTCGTGAGGGATGGCAGCTGGGAATGGGCCTCCATTATTCTCCCTCTTCCTCTGGCTATGCAATTTGAAGAAGAGGAGAGAGACAGAGTGAGTGGAAAGATGCGCTCTGGAAATCCAAATTAAAATGTATTCCTGCAGCAATCCAGCGCCCAATTAAAGTAACCCAGAGCCTATTGTCCTCAGCTAAATTTAGTAAATGCTCAGGTGTGTCTGATCCTGCTCTGCACAGATATTTTTAATACAGATTTAATCATATTTTGGGTTAGAAGAAGGAGCTAATTAGGTAGGCAGATTTAGAGAGGCTGCTGGAATACGGGACAAAGCGAGGTGATTTGATGAAATTCACTATTTTCTTAAACAGTAACTCATGTTGGGCCTGGGGTTGGGACTAGCAATAAACTGGCATAAGGGCAGAAACGAGGAGGATCAGGGGATATTTCGAAGGTGTATAAGCCAAAGGATCCTGGAGCTGAAAGGATGTTTGTTCCATCTTCTGGACAAGGTTTTGTCATCACCTACAGGAAGGGCTACATTCAACTATCCAAGAAACAGCAGGAGAACTGGTGAGCTAGGAAGGATCTTAGAGATCAAGTGGTACCAGGCATTTAACATTTGGCCTACCTGCTCATGAATTGTGGTTCACCTGGGATTTTTATGGACAACAAATAAAAATCTTATGTTTTAAACTAATTATTTATTCTATATAAACTGGGTGGTCTGATCTGTCCTAACTTTCTGTCCATTGACATTATTCTGTACTTGATGGATTCCAGGTGCCACGTTGCAGGTTTGGGTCAACTGGATCATACACTGTCCCCAGTGTAATCACTCCTGAGAAAATTGGACCTAGCTTCAATCAGTTCATAGAAAGTGACTAAGTACTTATATGTCAGATTCTGGATTTGTACAGAAGATACCAGACCAACATGTCAATCCTGGCCACAAAGGGCTTATATTCTATAGGAGGGGAAGAGCAACATGTATGCAGATGATTCCATATAAAAGAAATCTATTCAAGAAAGATGAAGAGGAATTTCTGCAAGACACATTTTGGTTCAAAATAAGGGGGAAAGAAAATATGTTGAGCTTTCTGAAAATGAAATGGGCAGCTTTGGAAAGTCATGAATACTGAGAATGCATTGTTGACAGTGTTACAAATTGGTATAACTTCTCTGGAAAGCCACTTGCTCAAGCCCCTCATTTTTACAGATGGGGACACTGAGATTGACAGATTTTGTAAAGCAAGCAAGTAAGTACTCTACCTGGGTTACTGATAGATAGTTCAGTGCTTCTTTCACTGAACATCCTGTCTTTATGTCTACATCTTCCTGTCTCTGTTTCTGTCTTTCTCTGTCTCTGTCTCTCTCTTTTTCCTCTCCTTCTCTCTCCTCTTCCTCTTTCTCTCTGTGCCCCTCCGCTCTGTGTCTGTCTCTCCACCTTCTCTCCTCCTCTTCCTTTTCCTCTTTTCCTTCTATGCCTTCCCCTTTTCTGTTATCAAAACTAACATTGTGCTCTAGTTCACCACCCAGAACAGGAGGACCAAGTTTTGGCTGATGCATATTCTAACCTCTTCAGAGAGGCTGGTGGGGGGAATCTCAAAAACTGACTGGACAACTGAAGTAGAAATTAAAACACTCAGGTTCAAGCTCCAGGCTGATATCATGAGTTGCTTCAGGGGACTCACTTAACTGTTATGTGGCCCAGTTCCTTCATATGGGAAAATAGAGACTATATACTCATTGTACATCAGTATACCCTCTTTATAAGAAGGATGTGAGGATACACATGTGCGTAAATAGAAATGCAGGTGCTTGGGGCTTTTGAAAGAATGGTGCTAGAGATTCATGTGGACCAAATCCTAGACAAATACAATTTCAATGGTTTAGGGAAATCCCAGGGTGGAAATTCCCTCCATCAAATCAGGTGTCCACATTTTCTTTAATGAATAGTCTTAGACTTGTATGAGCTGATTAACAGTGAAGGTCACAGAATCAGGGATAAAATGCTGCACAATACCACACTACATTAACAATAATATTGTAAGGACAATCAACTGTGAAAGATTTGGGCAGTTTGATCACCAGAGTGACCAACTATCGTTCCAAAGGGCTCATGGTAAAACATGTCAACCATCTCTCAACATAAAGGTTATGGCTTCAGAGAAGAGATTAGAGAACAGATTAAAATGTGTATATATGTGTGTGTGTATATGTATATATCAATATCTATGTATATATCTATATCCAAATCCATCTTTCTGTCTCTATCTTTGGAAATAGCCCATGTAAGAATTTTTTGCTTACAGAACCACAAGATCGCTGTACACTTCAATGCTGTATGAAGATGTATTCTGATGGAAGTGGATATCTTCAACATAAAGAAGATCCAACTCACTTCCAGTTGATCAATGATGGACAGAGGTAGCTACACCCAGAGAAGGAACACTGGGAAGTGAATGTAAATTGTTAGCACTACTGTCTATGTACCCAGGTTACTTATACCTTCGGAATCTAATACTTATTGTGCAACAAGAAAATGGGATTTACACACATATATTGTATCTAGGTTATATTGTAACACATGTAAATGTATGGGATTACCTGTCATCGGGGGGAGGGAGTGGAGGGAGAGAGGGGATAATTTGGAAAAATGAATACAAGGGATAATATTATAAAAAAAATTAATAAAAACAAAAATCAGAGAAAAAAAAAGAATTTTTTGCTTAACTACATGTTTATAACAGGGTTTTTGTTTTTCTTTATTTACCAATGAGAGGAGGAGGGGTAAGAGGGACAGTATGAAGCAGAAAATTAAATTAAATTAAATTTAGAAAAAAATTCATAGCTGTTTGGAGCACTGCCAGGCTAAGTGGTCACATAGCTAGGCTTTGGTCCCAGCCTGGCTCCCTAGCCACTATGCTATATAATAGGTTTAACAAGTCTGGAGTGTTGAATTGAGAAAACTTGGTTCGGAAGGATATGTTTTATTGGGAAAAATTTTTGGAACTTCTATTTAAAAAACAAAAATTGGGGATGGGAGGGAGAAGGGTCTAAGATATCCTTGTATCTTACCAAGAAGAAAGTTGACCCCCCAAATGTCTTTTCTGGATTATCAAGGCTCCTCTTGAAAATAAGTTTTTTTTTTACTTGTACCACTGAGGAAAAGGGATAGGGTATAGAGGAGGTGATGAATTAACTCATCTCCTAGTCCCATAGAATAGGGCTTGTTTCTGCCCTTCCCCAATTCCCACAAAGACTCTATACTTTTGGGAAAGGTCCGATTGAGGCAGAAAGCCCTACTGGTTTGAAACCTACAGGAAAAAGAAAGTCCAGTTGATTAAGCGAGGGGAGAGAATAAATTAATGGCCTGGGACTGAAAGGGGGGTTCCTATATTTGATTTAATTTTCCTGTTTAAGGTTCCCAGATCCTCAGAGAGCTTCGGTCAGAATCTCTGAACTCTTCAGAAGATGAGCACGTAACAAACAGGGAAGGTAATTACAGAAGAGGGTCTGTGTGATTTCAGGAAAGGCCTTCTGGGAATGGGCCTCTGAAGAAGGGGGATAAGAAAGGCAGACTTTAGAAACAGGAGCAAGTCAAGACCTAGCTGGAGATTGAGGTGGGAGCAAAGGCAGCCATCATCTGCTCTATAGCTAATCACTTATCCATTTTTTTTTGTTCTCCTCCATGAAGCCTCCTTAGATTAACCCCATTCAGTACTGAGCAGTCCTTTACAGGACTTCCTAATCAGTTTTCATCTTATTAATTTGCTGATGGCTAAATGCCAATAGTTCACATTTATATTATTTTTAAAGTATTTTCCATATATAACCCTTTAAGATATGCAGTACAGGAATTACTAACCCCAATTTGCAGATAAGGAAATTGAAGTTCAGAGGTTGTGTCTTTTTAAGATGAAATAACCAGGAAGCATAAGAGGTGGAATTAGAACTCTTTTTAAAGCATGTTTACAACTATAATTCAGTTTTTCAACTTTATCCCTATAATTGGTTATCTGTGAGGTAGGTAAATCAGGTTTTATTTTAAAAAAAATAATAGATGGGAAAACTGAAACTTAAAGTGGTAAAGTGACCATCAAGAGTTCACACTAATAAAGTTAATGTAGAACTAGTGGTATGAATAGAATCCAGGTCTCAAGCACCACCCATTGTCCTCTTCCAACCCCAACCATTTTATTCTAATTAGGTAGTAAAAGTGCAGTCTGGGTCTGGAGTTCCTTGGTTCAAATACAGCCTCAGACTCTTATTAGCTATGTGATCCTGGGCAAGTCACTTAAGTACTGTATGCATCAATTTCAATTATAAAATAGGGATTATAGAACTCTTGGGATATAGTTGATGTTTTAAAAATGCTCATTTCCTTCCTTCCTCCATCTAATTAGATCTTCTACCCTGTGGCAGAATAGCCCTACAACATCCCTGATAGATGGACATCTAGCCTCTGCTTGAATATCTGCACAGATAATATATTCAAGATCTATTTCTTATTTAAAGTCAACCATGAAATGCAATCCCTGAATTCATTGTTTGGAATCTTACTCTGATTCTTATTTCATGACTTTGCACATGTTACTTCCCCTCCTGCAGGGATCAGTTTCTTCATCTTAAAAAGGAGGACCCTATAGGAAATGATCTCTAATATCTTTTTCAGCCTTTGTGTATCTAAGAAATCTAGGGACACAAGAAAGGCCTCTCTTGCTGTTGTCTTCTCAAAGGAATTAAAGTCAATGGGGAAGGAAAGTGGATATGCTACAAATAGCCAGTGAAGTTCCTTTGGGTCATTGATCCCCAGATCTGAGAGATCTGGAAGAGAAGGAAAAGAAGAAAGAAGAGTAGAAGAAGAAGAAGGAAGAGGAAAAAGAGGAGGAGGAAAGAAGTAGAAGAAGGTGGAAAAGGAGGGAGAAGAGGAAGAAAAGAAGAAGAAGAGGAGAAGAAAGAAGGAAGAAAAGGAAGAAGAGGAAGAGAAGTAGGAGGAGGAGAAAAAGAAAAGAAGTGCAGGAAAAGGAGGAGGAAGAGGAGGAGAAAGGAGAGGAAGAAAGAAGAAGAGAAGGAAGAAGAAGAGAGGCTACAAAATTAGGAAAAGACATTAGCTGTTAGTGGACAAGGCATAGAGCTTTGCCCAAGACTCAAAGATACAGAATCAAGCCTGAAAGGGACCTCAGATCGTCTAGTCCTTCCTCTTCTAACTCCTCTACCTTAGAATATCTAAGACCACTAGTTAGAGGTAGAGGTGGAACTGAAACCTAGGTCTCCTGACTCTCAGTTCAATGTTTTTTGCATCAAGTAAGGCTGCTACGTCCTTCTCAAATAAGATGGTGCATATAAAGCATTGCACAGTCCTTAAAATACTATGCAAATGTAAGCATTATTTCACTGGGTGCCCCCACTCTCTCTCCTTTCACTATCACTACACTTCAGCAATCTACTTTCTGACTTCATCATTCAAACACCCTCTTCTCAGTCTTCTTCCTAACTGATTTCTCTGTAGTCTCTGACACTGCTGATCACCCTCTCCTCCAGGAGGCTCTCTCTAGGTCTTCATGACTCTGCTCTCTCCTCCTCCTCAGACCCCCTCGCTGTATCTTTCTCCATGTAATTCCCACCCCTTCTATCCCAGGATCTCTGCTGTTTCTTCTATATTTTCTCAGTTGGGAATCTCATGAGCTCCCATGGGCTCGATTATCATCTCTCTGCAGATAATTCCCAGATCCATAATCCAGCTCTGGGCTCTCTCCTGAGCTTCAGTTCCACATCATCAGCTGCTTTTTGGACACCTCAAATTGGATGTATCCCAAGCAAATCGACGATCAGCATGTCTGTAATAGAACTCATCATGTCTCCCCCCTAAATTCTATTCTCTTACAAAATTTTATTACTCCTCCCTCGTCATCCAGTCTCATTTTCTTGCTGCCTCATTCTCACTCACCTCACACATCCAATCTCTTGCCAAATCTTTGTATACATCATTTGCTCTTCACTCACGTAGCTACTATGATCAGAGCTTCATCACTTCTTATCTAGTCTAGCATAAGAATCTTCTAATTGCTCTCTCTGACTCATATTTCTCTCCACTCCATTCTAACTTCCACTCAGCTGGCGATTTTCCTAAAGCATAGGTCTATTTACCAAGTCACTTATCTGCTTCACCAGGCACATAGGAAATGCTAATACATGCTTGTGGTTAATGATGATGAATGAGAATTATAGATCATCTAGGCCAACCTTTTTATTTGACAGGAATCTGAGTCCCAGATAGCATAGAGGACTCGTCCAAGGTCACTCAGTGAATCAGTAGGCTTGGAAACAGACTTTTGGATTCCAAATCTAGGAGACTTTCCATTATATCAAACTCTAGAGACTTTTGCTTTTTCTGGTCTTTTTGGGGCCATTTTTATAGCTCATGAATCTCCTCATCTTCTTCAGTTCAGCCCCTCTTTCCTCAGGATGACTTGAGAAATTCAAGCTTCTTGTGGATAACTTAAGTTCAGACCTTATCTCTCTGTCTCTCTGTCTCTTTTCGTGTCTCTCTCTGTGTCTCTTTCTCTGTCTCTTTCTGTCTCTCTCTGTCTCTTTCTGTCTCTCTCTGTCTCTTTCTGTCTCTCTCTGTCTCTTTCTGTCTCTGTCTCTCTGTCTCTCTCTCTCTCTCTCTCTCTCTGTCTCTCTCTCTCTCTCTGTGTGTGTGTGTGTGTGTGTGTGTGTGTGTGTGTGTGTGTTGGAGCCAGAGGGTGTGAACACTATTAGTTAAAATGCAGCTTGGCTCATCTGGCTGGTCCTGTTTTTCATGAGCATAATTAAGTGGGATAAATGCATTGACCATCCTGAGGTTAAACGCCGGCTCCTAGTTTTGACAAACACAGTCAATTCTCAATTATCCATGTTAATGGAGAGGCATAGATAATCCTAAATTCTTTCTGTCTGACTTTGGAATTTTATGAAGCATGTTATGACTTTTTTTCGGGGCAGATTTACCCTCTTGATTATGTACTACTGATGGGTGATACTAAAATGCGTTTGCATTCCTGGGATGTACACTTGCTGAGTGGAGGAGGTGGGCCAGGCCTGGGATCTTGCATGGACTGTGCATAATGGAGACCCAAGCATGCACAAGGGAGAGAAGTTGTGAAGTCTAGGGTCAGGGGAGTGTTGAAGATAGCCTTGTCCTTCCCAGGAACAAAAGACACTGAGGAGAGGGCAATATCCTGGACTTGTGAGAGCCTCCTATAAACATCTCAGACACAGATAACCTTTGCATTTCTTTTCAGGAAAGGAGATGTTCAACTGGGCTAGGTAAGTCCCTTAACTTTCCTATGCCTTGGTCTCCTCATCTCTAAAATAAGGGTGGTAGACTAGATCTCTGCTAGCTCTAGATTTGCGATCCTAGGTCTGCTTAGTGGGAACTGCAGCAGGCCAGTGTTTCCTGTTCTGATCCCCTCGGGCAAATTTGTCTTGGAGAAAAACTAGCAGAATCATGGTCATCTCCTCAGCCAAAGAGTAGTTTTCTGGGATAAATCTCATCCTGTAATCGGGTCAGGTCCCTAGACCAAAATTGAGTACTAACAGGGCCCCAGAAATACTTATGGGGATCATCCAAACATAAATATCTGGTATGTTTGTGGGACTTTCAGGTGGCACAATGAATAGAGCAGTGAGTCTGGAGTCAGGAATACCTGAATTCAAATCTAGCCTCAAACATTTATTAGATCTGTGATCCTGCACAAGTCACCTTAGTTTGCCTCAGTTTTCTCATCTGTAAAAAGAATTGGAGAAGGAAAAGGGCAAACTACTGTAGTAGTGGGATCATGAAGAGTCAGACATAAGTGAAACAAGTGAACAACATCCTCACCTAATAGGGCAATATGTCAAGATGCCAGTATAGTTAGGACCTTGAAGGGAACGTCTGGAAACTGGGACTCAATACTAAGCTCTCCGATTACCTCTTCCCATTGGGGTTTCCAATAGCAATCTTTCCCACTAAGCCCTTTCCCCTTCCCACCTTCCTTATTTCTGTCACATTCACTCCCATCAGGTTTATAATCTAAATGTCATTGATTCCTCACTATCTCTCACTATATTTATTCAATTTGTTGCTAAAGCCTATTGATTTCACTTTGCTTTCATATAAACTCCCTTTTCTTCTCTGATACTGTCACCATCTTGGTACCCCTCCATCTTCCTATGCCTGGATTATTGCAATGGCTTCCAGGCCATAAGTTTCTTCCTACTCCAGTCCATCTTCTACTCAACTGCCAAAGTAATTTTTCTAAAGTCTGCCCTCAAGGAACTTACACTCCAGCAACATGTACCTGAATAAGAATATAAAGAATACATTTGAAAACAAAATGAATTTATGTTAGTTTGGGGAGAGTGGGTACTTACTACCTGATAATTGTCTGTATGTTATCTTCCCCATTAACTGTGAGCAAGGACTGATTCTTGTCTTCCTTTGTATCCCTAATACTTAGGATGGTGCCTGATAAACAGCAAACACTTAGTGAGTACTTCTTGACTGACTGACAGTACCATGACCTTCATTTCTGGTCTAAGACAGCATTATTCCTTGGTCCATTCTTCCTGACTTCCCCACCAATGCCCATTCTCTTTTAAGTCTGTATATGTATGAGGCAACATAGAGTGGGGGGAAATATGCTGTATCTGGAGTCAGGGGGCTTGGGTTTCAATCCTAGTTTGGCCATTTCCTAGTTCTATGACCAAGGCAAGTCATCTGACCTTCCTGCGTAAGTGTCTTAAGCTATAATATGAGGAACTTGGATTAGATGACCTCAAAAGTCCTTTCCAGTCATAAATTAAATCTTCTATGGACTCCCAGAAGGGCCAATTGAGTTGAAAGAAGAACTTTGAAGATCCTTGACTGAGACTCAAGCTCAGCATCTCTTTAAAAATATTTACTAGAGGCAGGTGCTGGAGTTAGGAAAATCTAAGGTCAAATCCAGTCCCAGACACTTAACACTTAATGGCTCTGTGACCCTGGACAAGTCACTTAACCTTGACAAAAAAGAGAATCACTTAGAAAGAATCTCAGTATGTCAGAGCTGGCATTTTGCTATGTAGTTCCTGAGCCTCGATCTTTAAAGAATACATCAGCCCTTCTTAGACCATCCATTCAAAAGAACATGGAATTTAGAGATAGAGTCTTAGAGATATTTTAGTCCAAATTCCCTCTTTTATGCATGAGGAAACTGAGATTCTAAATCAGGGCTTTAATTTAGGCTCTGTGAACCTGTGAATTTTTATACATGCACACACACAGTTTTATCAAAGCAAAAGGGTTAATGAAACAAAGGTTAAAAACTCTATTGCTAAGAGATAAAGGGACTTGTCCAAGCTCAACTGTAGGAGTCAGAATTCGAACCCAAGGCTGCTGACTTCAAATCCAGCAAGTGGCCTTTGTCCTATGCCATAATTGTTACACTAGTCAGTGCCCCAAAGAGCTCACAAGAGACCCGAAAGTCCCATCGTCACAAGGTTCCCCAGGTTTGGGTATGTTTCCTTGTGGAGCTTAGAGAAACCCAATGCTTTATTTTTGTTTATAGGATTTAAAGTCACAGAGTCCAACTCTTCATTTCATAAAGGGCCCCTGAAGGTGAACTGGGTAATCTTACTAAGTTAAACCAAAATCACACAGACAATAAGTAGAAATGCCAGGATCTGAACCCAAATCTTCTAACCTTGAATTTAAGGGACTTTTCATGCTATACCACTAGCAGAATCCCTCTCATGTCCTACCCTTCATAGGGATCTCTCATCTAGACTTATCGTTATTGTTTTCATTTCCCTCATCATTTAAATTTATATCCCGGTTTCAGCTTGGTGCCACAGAAAGCCCACCAAGTTTAGAGCGACAGAACAGATTCAAATCCCAGCTCTCTTACTTCAATTAACCCATCAACAAGTATTTCTTAAGTGCTTACTGTATGCCAGGTAGTGTGCTAAAAGCTGGGGATACAAAGCCAAAAATGAAACAGAGCCTGCCCTCAAGGAACTTACATTCCAACATGAACATAAAAGAAAATAGACCTTGAACAAATCATTTCCCCTCTCTTGGTGTTGACTAGGTAACCCCTGAGGTGCCTTGAAATTTAGGGTTCTATGGTCTGTACTTCCTCACTAGAAAATAACCTGCTTGAGGTTGAGATTATTCAATCTAGTTTTTGTACCTACACTAATATCCAGAGTTCCACATACTGAAGACAGTAAATGCTTGGCTGGTATTTGTTGAAGAAACTCCTGTATAAATAATCCAAGGAAAGCTCATGCACAGTTTGTTTGTTTGTTTTTTAAATTATTAATCCCAGGTCACTTCCCTGCCCAGCTGTTGTGTGTTCAGCAAATGCTAACCGCTGTAATCTCCATAACATCCTAAGCAAAACATAATTAGGAAGGAAAATCTGCTACCCAATCAAGATATCATAAAACAAAAATGCTCTTCACATGGAAGCACATACATCCACATGTGTGCAGAAGTTCATTTGCCAACCAGTTACGATGGGGAGCCTCCTTCCTACCCTGCCCTCAGAGGTCAGACTATGGACATTTGTTATCGTGGAGCTCTTTGGTCTGCCCAAACCTTTCCTTCATATATGGCCCTGTTCTCCCGTTATCAGTAATTGGTGGGTATGTCTATGTGTCTTTAGGGATGCCATGTTTCTCTCTGTATTATTATATCTGTATCACTGTAAGCAGTGATAAGCATCTAACAGTCGATTTAATCATGTTTGTTGATTGACTAAATAAATGTCATTATTTTTAGAAAGGGTCCCATGGCTTTGCCTTTACTAAATTCTGTTTTCTAGTAAATCACTTTAGCAAGAGGTTGCAGCATATGTATGCCTTTGGGGTTGGTTTATTATTGTTTTTCCCCACCATTACACACTTTTATAATTTATTAGTAATTGAACCAACTGTGAATACAAATTGCCTGCATATTGATAACTACAGAGATGAATGTGATTATCTAAGAGTTTTAGTGGACTGAGTTTTAGTACTTCTATAGAGAACAATTCATTTGTTCCTTCTCATACCCTGGGAGGTAGACAGGACAGGTATCATTATTTCTGTTTTACAGGTGAAGAAGCGGGGACTCACTGGTGCTATGATTGACCCCATGTCTCATAGCCAATAAGTGGTAGAGCTCAGGCCTTCTTGATTCCCCATCCAATGGACTTTCCAATGCTCCTTTCAAAGGATGGGAATTTTGAGATTCCTAGAATAGTATCAACCTTCTATACCATGAGTACCATTAAATGCTTTTGGGCAATGCTATTAATAATAGATGGACAAAATGAAAAATCCATATTATGAAACAGAGAAAAACTTTAAAAAATTTCCCCTCCTGTGGTCTTATTTTTGTATAAAGAAGAAAAAGGAAGTTGATGATGAGTTCTGACAAGGGAAAGGAGAACTGGTTGGTTGGAATACCTGGGTATTTATGTGGTCTCTAAGAAATCCCCTGACACATGTCCACCTTTTCCTATCATCAAGCACATTCAACTCCACTGATTCTATTGAATAATATATGTGTACATACACTATATATATATATATATATATATATATATATATATATATATATATATATATATATATATATATATATATACATACACATATACACACATGTACACACAGACAAACATGGAGAATAAACTCCTAAGTGTGGCTTGTAAAAATAGTGATCTTTCCTGCACAGGCCTGATCTTGTTTAATTTATGCAGGCAACACAGGAACTCATCTCACCGTGATAAATTGGACTTTTTATGGTTTTCATGAATTTTCTGATAACATGAGTGTACACGCACACACACACACACACACACACACACACACACACACACACACGGATTTTAATGCTCTAGGAAAGGGATTGTGGGAACAAAATAATCAGGATAATGCCCTCCCCAGTGGAGAATGGGAAAATCTCTGTGTGATCTTAGAGCCGTTAGTAGAATTCTCCAGAGCTTAGACCACTGCTGCTACATCCATTTCCTAGAAAAATACCCAATTACTCCATCAGATAATGCCCAGATGCTTTCAAGGTGTCAACAGAGGCTGGGGGTCACAGAGAATTGCTCACATACCTAACCCTACTCATAGATCAAATTTCTCCTTTCTGTCTAAGCCTCAGGGCAACAAATATTCCTCAGAGGAGGGAGGTACAGAGATGATCAAAAAAAAAAAAGGAAGTTTGTTTTTATCAGGAATCTGAAAATGAATAAGGCCATACAAATGGAACTCAGGCGGAACAACCCAGCACCCGGCTGGCTGGGTGTTCTGCACCGATGCTCCCCTCTTCTCAAAGCCTTTCCCCCTCATTATAGCCGGTCTCTAACCTGGAGGGATAAGACTGGGACAGAAATTATAGCCATCTGAGGACTAAGAAAGGGATGAGCAGGCAGAGGACAGAATAGTGATGCTCTACTGAATTCTTTCTGACCCAGATGGGCATTTTTAAGGAGCAGCCTGTCATCTCCGGGTGACAGGCAGGGACCAGTGAGGTAGAACCCCATGGATGAACATGACCCTCTGATTTCATTCCTATTCTAGAACTGTGGCAAATGAGTGTGCCAGTCAACCTTGCAGGCTGAGCACCCACTGTAGGCACAACCTGGCAGAGCACACCACGTGAGGTTGTTCAAGGAGTCGTTCCATTCCAGTGCTTCATGTAAACCAATGCCAGTTTAATTTTCTTAAAAATATCATTTTTATTCTGTTACCCTGTTGAAAATCTTTAGTGGTTCACCATTGCCCGTAGGGTAAAGTTGAAATTCCTTAGCCAAATCAATTAGCAAACATTTGTTATGTCCCAGACACCTTGCTAAATGCTATATAAAATATAAGAAAACAAGGTAGCTCCTGTGACCAAGGAGCTTTCACCATATTGAGGGTAGACAATAAAAAGAGGGGAAAGGGGAAGAGAAAAGGGTAAGCTGCTGTGACATGGTTTGGAAATGGAGTGTACGTGTGGCAGAGTAGAAGCAGGTGTGTGTCGTTAAATGTTTTAACAACTGGCTTTTCAGACAAAATGCTTTTTCCCCTATAACAAATTTTAAGTTTAATCTGTATTGTTAATACTTACTTTATCATTTCTTAAGTCTGAGCAACCACTAAAACTAATCAAACTCTAATTTGGAGTATGGCAGTTTCCAAGATGTAATTGTTCATCTGATCATTTAACAATCTAATCTGAACTGATCTGGGATAGTTCTATAGTATGCCTTTGGGTGATGTGGGTCAAGATAAGAAAACTCAATCAAATGGTCCCAAGGTCTAAGTCTAAGGTCTTGAGTATGTCTATCTGTCTCTCTTTCTCCCTTCCTTCCTCTCTCCCTTCTTCCTCCCCTCTCTTTCCTAAATACACACACACACACACACACACACACACACACACACACACACACACACACACACACACACACCCCACAATGGGAATACATGAATATCCAGGCTCTTTTTTCACATGTCAGATCTCATCATCATCTTCCTTTTTCTTTTTTATACAAGAATAAGACCACAAGAGGGGACTTTTTTTTTTAAGTTTTTCTCTGTTTCATAATATGGATTTTTCATTTTGTTTCTCTATTATTAATAGCATTGTTCAATAACATTTCATGGTATTTATGGTGTAGAAAGTTAGTACTATTCTAAGAACCCCGAGGTTCTCTCCTTTGAGAGAAGCATTGTAGTATGCTGGAAAGTCCATTGGATGGGGAATCAAGGAGGCCTGAGCTCTTGTAGCAACTTTACCACTTATTGACTACATGACATTGGGTCAGTCATGTCACCAATGAGTCTCAACTTCCTCATCTGTAAAATCAAAATAATGATATCTGTTCCGTCTACCTCACAGGGTTGTTAGGGGAAACAAATGAATTAACATCTGTAGAAGTGCTAAAATTAAATCCGCAGATAAGCTCTTAGATAATCACTTTCATCTCTGTAGTTATCAATATGCAGGCATGTGTATACATAATTGGCTCAATTACTGATAAAATATATGTGTGTATGTGTGTGTGCCATATATGTGTATATATACATACACATGTACATATATACACATACGTGTGTGTGTGTGTGAGAGAGAGAAAGAAAGAGGGGGGATGGGGGAGGGAGGGAAGGAGAAAGGGAGTGGAGAGAGAGAAACCTTTAGCAGATACAAGACATATTCACAAAGACAAAGGAGCACTGTATATAAATGGGATCCAGGCAGTTAGGAGATCTGAGTTCTAATCTTGACCCTTGAATTACCTGAATTAATGAGATCTTGGAAAAATCTCTTATCCTGTCTGCTTCGTCATGTGTAAAACAAGGAGCTTGTATCAGAAGATCTCTAAGGTTCCTTTACAGTCTCGCACAATGTATTTATATAGAGGGAAGTCTCCCACCGTGGGTTGCCAGGTGCATGGGACCATCATTTCTCTAGAGCAAAGCTGTCTTTACCTCTTGTCTTCTCTTTTTACCTCTTATGTTTCAGGATTAAGCTAAGACATACCAATCAAGGAAAGACTAGAGGAACATCACATAAAAAAGACAGGGACTCTTTACACAGAGTCCCAGCCACAATTTCCAGGTGGGTTGGGAAGGGATCATCAATCCTAATGGCTCTCAATCCAAGAATCCAAATAAATACAGCAACAATGGTAGGTTTTTTTTTTTTTAAATTTGACCAGAATACAGGTAATCTCTAATTCAGTTAGCTCCTATCCATGACCTCAAGTGGATTTTGGGAAAGTTTGAGTTTTTAGCTTGGGGTGTAAAAAGATAACTAGAGAATAAAAGCATAGGATTTAGAGCTGGAAAGCATCTAAGAGGCTTACGAACCTTTTTCTGTACAATAAGCTGAAGCAGAAGTAGCATTATTCCAATTTTTACTGATTCAGCTGAAAGACGGAGCTATTTGCCATGGTCACATAAGTAGGAAGTATTAAAACCTAGATTTGAACCCAAGAACTCAAGTTGTGACTCCAAGTTGGCAGTTCTTTCCACTTTATTACATGGGCTTACCACTTCCTTATCATTAAAATGAGCAGCCTCTGCCACCTGTGTGATAAGATGAAGAGATATGTGACTGTTGAACTGCTGGTTAACTTCACTAATAAAACCTGACTGCTTTTATTTCTCTCCCTCAATAACTGTTGGGTCTCTAGCAATGAAACAATCCTGGGAGTTTTACCTCCCAAGACTTTTGGTTGATAGTCAAGAAGTCAGGACAGTCAAGAATCTACCTTGAATTGACAAGCCACTAGAAGGATTGAAGGGCATTGTCAGTCAGTTAAATTACATTTGAAGTCCCTACTATGTGCCAGGCACCTGCTGGGAATACACAGAAAGAAAAAATAGTTCCTGCTCTCAAGGAACTCACAATCTAATGGAAGAAATAACATATAAAGAACTATGTATATGGTATATATATAAGTATATACAGAGAGAGGAGAAATTGGAGATAATCAAAAGAGGGAAGGCATTAAGAAGGAGGCATAAAAAGGGAAGAATTAAGGGGGAATGGAGAGGGTTTTTTGCAGAAAATGGAACTAAAGCTGATACTTGAAGGAAGAGAGGGAAGGTAGGAAGCAGAGATGAGGTGGAAGAGAGTGTTGGGTATGGGGCACAGCCAGGACAAATACCTGGAGTCAAGAGCTGGGATGTCTTATATGGGGAATAGCAAGAATATTAGTATTGTTGGATCAGAAAATACTTGAGAGGGGAGCAGATTGTGAGGGAAGGAATGTAAAAAATGAACGTCTGGCTCATTTGTACCAAACAGTGTGCTAAGCGCTTTAAAATATTATCTCATTTGATCCTTACAGCCACCCTGGGAAAACACCTATGCTATTATTATCTTCATTTTACAGTTGAGGAGACTGAGGCAGGGATTAGGGTTAGGCAGTTAATAGATGTCTAAGGCTACATTTGAACTCAGGTCTTCCTAACTCCGGGACAAAGGTTCTATCCATTTTATTTCTAAGTATAAGGTATAAAAGTTTAGGTTAAGGTGATATAACATGCCATAAGACTAGAATGATAGGAAGGAGCCAGGTCCTGGAAACATTAAGGAACCACTCCAGTTCAGTTAATGAGGGGAGGTGACATGGCCACACAGGCTTTATTTAGGCAGATCCATTTGACAGCTCAGTGGAGGATGGAAGGATGGACCGGAATGGAAAGAGAGTTGGGGCAGGGAGATAACTTCTGTGTTATGGTATCTTCTGTTACTTGGAATCCCTGTCCTGCCCCATCTGTTCTCTAGATCCAGCCTTGCATGGTTGGCCCCCTCCCAAGCAGCCTTCTCCCTCCACCCTATGACTGACTATATGGGATCTCAGTGAAGTATGAGCAGGGCAGACCCCAGGATCCCAGTGGTTGGGACGGCTGGCTTCTGGTCCACTCACTTTTTATCATGGAAATAAATCAGGGACTTGTTTTACCCCAGAGCACACATTCCTTTTTCTCTCTCGCTAAAACAAACTTCTATTTCATCCCTTCTGGAGAGGCTCATTTAATAGCGTGTGAAATGAAATGTCAACAAGAATTAGAACAAATGGCGTCGTAATCCCCAGCAGATGACAGGCTGTCGTGGGAGCAGTCATTTCAGCAGCCCCAGCCGAGGAGAACGACCGGCCGGGGAGGGGACCCCATAGGCTCTGGGCCAGGAAAGGGGGGCCTGGAGAAATCAGGGTGTCTTCTGTCACTTGTGGGATCTCCGCATCTTTCATGGAAGAATGCCGACTGATCTCCTCTGACACAGGGAACTACTTCCTTTTGCTACACAATTAACAAGGGCAAGTGTTTCCAGGGACTGCAACCAAAGAGAGCTGAAAGTGTAGGGTGCAAAGGCACTGCTTATCAACTAGGACTGCTCACTAAACGACTACTGATACTAGAACTGCTGTCAATAATAAGAATTCCTAGTACCCATCTAGTACTTTTTACTTTTAAAGGTGTATTTCTTTATTTTCTTTATTCTAGAGTCAGCTCTGGATAGAGTTTTAAGTCTGGAGTCTGGGAAACCTGAGTTCAAATCTAGCCTCAGATACTTACTAGCTGTGTGACCCTAGGCAAGTTCCTTACTGTCTGTTTGCCTCAGTTTCCTTATCTGTAAGATGGGGATATAATACAACAGACTTCTTATCAGGATCAAATGAGATAATATTTGTAAAGAATTTAGCACACAGTAGGTGCTTAATAGATTTTTATTCCCTTTGCCTCCCCTCCAAGCATGTTACTATTTTTAATACCTTTGTGCTTTGTGAACTTATAGTTGAGATAGGGACATGACTCACATTCAGTTAATGATGTCTTTAAGTCCCTTCCAGCTCTAAAATTCAACTCAGCTATGCCCATCCTATGTGAATTCAGGCACTTTAGGTGATGTAGTGAAGTCAAATCCTACTATGGATATTCATTAGCTGTATGATCCTGGGTGATCACATTTCTCTGCCTCAGTTTCCCCATCAGTCAAAAGGGGATAATAAGAACATCTGCTTCATAAAGTTGTCTTAAAAGCCAAATGAGATATGTGTAAAACTCTTTGCAAACCTTAAAGTGCTATAGAAAGATTATTGTTATTTAACTTCAGAGCTTCATTTTTCTCATCTATAAAATGTGTTTGTTTTTTTTTATTTCTTGCTAGGTCTACTTTAGGGATGAAATGAAACAATTCAGAGGGAAAAGGGCGATAACAGAGAAATATCAGCTATTATTATGAAAAATGCTTAGGCAAGCAAGGTCAGTAAATACAAATGAATATGGCATAAATGAGGTCTGAGGTGCTGAAATACAAAGATGGGAAAGTTGACGTGGTGAGTTTTAATCTGCGAAGAAGGCAGAGATTGGGAGGAAAATCAAAAGCCTCTGAGAATACAGATTGCTGGGGGCATGGTGAATGGACTAAGCTGGCTGGAGTACAAGAGATCTGTGTAGCCCAGTACAGAAAAAGAAGCTGGAAGTTAATGTTGGCTTCAGAACTTTGTCAGGGGCGGTTAGAATTATTCTGAGCCAGACGCCTGTCTCCTTTGTCCAGGCTTGGTCTGCTCTGTGAGGATCAAATGAGATAATATTTGAAAAGAATTTAGCAGTGCTTGGAGCATAGTAGGTGTTTCATACACTTTTATTCCTTTGCCTCCCCTCTAAGCGTGTTATTATTATTTAATACCTTTATCCTTTGGGAATTTGTGGTTGAGATAGGGACATAGATCACATTCAGATGATGATGTCTTAAAGTTCCTTCTAGCTCCAAACCTCTAGCATAAGGAAGCCCACCTGACTCCATCTTCCTGCCCTTCTCCATGACACCTGTCAGATGGTAAAGAGGAGAGAACAGAGGCAAGGGGGCCTGGACCTAATCCTGGATGACCTGGATAAATAACTTAATTTCTTTGGGATTTATTCTTATAGAAAAGAGATAAGAATCATCCTGACCTTTTATTTCTCATAGAAGTTTCTTTTTTCTATTTATAATAATAGCAACTAGCATTTATACAACACTTCAAAGTTAGCAAAGCACTTTACAAGTATTATTTCATTTGATCCTCATAACTACCCGAGAAGGCAGGTAATTATGATCCCCATTTTACAGATGAACAAACTGAGTCACAAGGAAGTCAAGTGACCTACCCAGGTTCATTCAAACAAGTGTCTGAGTCCTTCTGATTGCAACTCTAGCATTCTAGGTAATTTTGCCACCTATCCTACCATAGTCTACCCTAAAGGATTCCTTCTACCATTTACCCAAATTTACTTTGGCAGAATGTGTCCCTAGAATGACAGAATGATATGGTTGTAATGGTAAAGCCTTAAAAAAATCACTTTTTATGTCTCAGTCTCCACATTTGTAAAGATGCAGGGGTAGAACATGATTGCTCCTAAGTTTCCTTCCTGCTTTCTAACTCTGATGCCATGTTCTAGGTCACACTCAACCCATCAGTCCATACTTTCCCCATGAGGATGCTGAGGTACAGTGAGGAGAAACTTACTAAAAGAAGGAGGATATAAGCCCCGATTTCCTGACTCACTATATGGTGCTGGGATCATTTTGCAATGCAATTGCTTTCTCTAGGGGAATAAGGTTCCAGAGCGTTGGGCTTATCAGGACAGCAGATGCTATGATTTTATCCTTTCTCCTGAGAAGCATTTGGACATTCCCATGACAAGCCACGCAATTCTTGGGGGCAGAAGGATGCTAAAACAAACCCAGGTCTCTTGGTGATTACCTTTTATTAGCTGCAAACAGCCTCTGTTTAGGAGAGTTTCATAAAGGCCTAAATCTGTCAGAAAAAAATAAAGACAGGGCTCTCATCCATCTTCCGGACAACTATTTATTAAACTCATTATTATGTAAATACAGAAGAGGAGGGAAAACAACATTAAAAAAAAACAAAGTCAACCCAGGCACCCCTCTCCTGGGAAAAGGATGTCACTGGCCAGGTTGTGGGGGAGGAGAAGGACAGCTTTCAAGGTCCCTCCTTCTGTTTGGAAGTCACCCCTTTCCTGGGAGGTACGCTGGAGTCACTCAGCATCCTGAATACCAGAGGGGAGGGATGAATGGAAGAAAGGAAGAGCCATGGACACTATCTCCAACTCCCTCATCCCAATGGTTTGCATTTGCATGCAAGAGCTCCAATTCCTGACCTGCCATTGTGACTCCCCTCTCTGCACAGGGCCCCAATTAATGAAAGGTTAGGAAGCAATTAAAAATCCTAATGGTGCCCTTTATTGCAGCAGGAGGAGAGCTTCTTTGTACTTGAATGAAGCTTTCTCTGCACTCTCCTCCTCTGCGGCCCCCAAACTCCTTTCTGCCTCTGTTCCTAGGAATGGTGCTTACAATGGTTGTCCTTGTTTGACCTTCCTCAGAAAACATACAAATAAATAAATAGAGCAGCCCCTTCCCTTGTACCCATACTGCTCTCCAGCAGGCTAGCTAGAGGTAGTGGACAAATTTATGAACCAGGGGTGAGCCAGACGGCCTGCCCATCCAAGTACAGATGCAGTAGGTTTGTAGGTTTTTACAAGCAGGTTTGTAGAATGCATCATTTACTTGGCTAATGTTCCCTTTATATGCCTATGTTCTTTTAAATGTGTACGTGAAATCACAGGGCTAGGTGCTAAAGGAGATGTAACAGTCAATATGTCAGAGATCCTTCCCTCAGTTTGCTTACAATCTGCCAAATGGGATGATATCTAAGCAGAGAGACTGATTAGAATATGATAAATGAGTAACCAGAGAACAAATGCACAGTATATATTGATATAAGATCAGATAAAGGCAGATGTGATCGTTTTGTAGAATTCATCACATCCTTTATTCCTCAAACTTCTGCCATCTCTTCAATACTTACTACTGTAATACACAGTGCTAGGAGCTAGGCAGTGCTAAATAGTACAGGAGATGTACATGGTGATGAGTAAGATTCAGTATCTGCCCTCTTGAAATTTATAGTCTACTAGAGGGATGAGACATCTACCCAGATAAACAGGATATAAATTAGAATGTGGTATGTGAGCGAGAAAGAGAGAGGGAGACAAAGATACAGAGACAGAACGAAGAGACAAAAAGACAGACATATAGACAGAAACAGAGTAAACATAGAATGAGAGACAGACAGACAGATGGAGACAGAGAGAGAGAGAGAGACAGAGAAAGGACAAGGAAGAAGAGATAGAACACAGAATCAATAAGGAAAAACTTCCTGGGAGGTGACATTTAAACTTGGCTTTGCTTACTATACCAAAAACAGAGCTGGGATGGAATGGGGTGGAGGTGTCCTAGGCTTAAATAACAGTCTAAACAAAGGCACAAAAAGGAGGGAGCATGTGATATGTTTGGATGATAGCGAACATATCCAGAATGACAGCACCATAGAGCCTCCTTGCTTTGCAGCTTAATCTCAGTGTTTTTATATATTCATCCATCCATTCATCCAGCAAACTTTTATTAAGCCCTTGCTGGGTGTAAAGAACTATATTAGGTGAGAGCCAATTTCTCTAGGGATTTTATTCACAAAGAAGAAAAATTATAACAGCTATATTATATAACAATATAAAGGACAGCTAAATAGTTCAGTGGATAGAGTGCCAGACCAGGAGACAAGAAGAGGAGTCTTCCTGAATTCAAATCTGACCTCAGACACTTATTAGTTGTGTGATCCTAGACAAGTCACTTAACCCATTTGCCTCAGTTTCCTCATCTATCAAATGAGCTGAAGAAGGGAATGGCAAGTCACTCTAGGAGAAAACCCCAAATGGGGGGAACAACTGCCTCTTAACCAACAGCCTTATCCAAATCAGATCCTGAGACACCAAGATCAACATCAAAATGTTCCCATTTCCTCTCCACAATGGTATCCCCTCCTTTCCTGTACTCCATTTGCTGCCTTAGATCTGTTCAATTTTGGATACATTGGTTTAAGCCAATTGGTAGACTTAAAATTATTGCAAATTACTCCCACATCTCTATTTTCCATCTTGACCCCACTTTTGAATTCCTAATTTGCTTCGTCATCTGCCTGCAGGATATCTCCTAGTTTTCTCAGCCAGCCCCTCAGGTTTAATATGTCAAGATGAGCTTACTAGTTTCCCTCTGAACCCTGCTGTTTCTTTTGATTTCTCCATTTCTGTCAATGGTATCACCATTCATTTGGTCTCCCTTATTTGGGGCCAGTGATACTTGTCTTACCTCCCTACCACGGTTGGTGTTTTTTGGTGGTGGTTGTTGTTGTTATTGTTATGTAATGGGAGAACTGTGAGAAACATAAAGCACTATCCAAACATGAGTTACAATTACATAGATGGCCAGAGGTAGATCAGATCTATGACCTTACTTTATTAATGCAGGGTTTCCTGACACAACGCTGGTTATGAAGTAGCAGCTTAATAAATACTTCTTGGATATGAGGCTGCTAAGTGGAAGACTGAACAAAGTGCAGATTTGGAATTAAAAAGAGCTGAATTCAAATTTTAACTCTCTCAGCCCCAGTTTCTTCATCTGTAAAATGGGGATAATAATTGCACCTCATATCTCAAAGATGTATCTAAGGGGGAAAATGGGATAACATATATAGTACTTTGAAAACCTTCAAATTCTATGTAATTTTTATATTATTATTGTAAATTAAGAACAAGGAAGGCTTCAATAGGCAGAAATGGAGAAGATAAACACTTGGCAGCTATAGTTGACCACAAGCTAAATATATATATGCTAGAATATAATGCTTTGATGGTCTTGTGATCTCATCAAGGTGGCAGAATGTTCTCAAATTATGCCTTCTCATACTTTGAATTCTTATCTATGTCCTCTTGTAAATAACTCATAGTGGGGCGGGGGGGGGGGGGAGTAGCTGTCATTCTGTCCAGCAGAAGCTGTCCTCTAGATCTCATGGCATTTTCATGGAAAGCCAACAGAGCATATGGCCATGTACTCATTATCCTGGGGTTTGGAGATTTGATAGCTATATGACCCCAAATAAAGCATTTAATTTTTCTCTGCCTCAATCTCATTAACTGTAAAATGCGGATAACAATAACATGTCTTCATAGGGTTGTTTGGAAGATCAAATGAGAGAGGGGAGAGAACAAGCATTTATTAAGTGTCTATTGTGTGCTAGGAACTGTGCTAGGTGACTTACAAATATTATTTCATTTGATCCTCACAACAAGCCTGAAAAGTAAACACTATTATTATCCACATTTTACAGGTAAGGAAACTGAGGTAGACAAAAATTAAGTGATTTTCCTCAGCTAGTATGTGTCTGGAATCAGATTTGACATCAGGACCATTTTGTCAACAGGTTGCTAATAATATATTTAAATCGCTTTGTGAACCTTAAAGTACTATATAAACATTAGATATTTTATTATTAAAAACATTTTCTTTTCACCAACAATAAACAGTGTGGAATCTTGTATTCTTGTATTAACTTTTCAGGAAACTGTAAAAAAAATTGAACTTCTATAGACTATTGTTTGCAAAATCCTACCTTTTCCCTTTTCACACTTCTAACAAGGATGCCAGGAAGATGTGCAAATTATGCCATAAAGATTTTATTAGAGGAGAGAAAGGAAGCACATAGTTAATATTTTCCTTAATCATTTATTTCAATACTAATAAGATATATTTCCCCCCTGATTTGTCAGCCTCCACTTAAAAATTATGTTGAGAATTGCTCTTAAAATTGTGTCATTTTCAGGGTATCCTTGTATGTATGTATACTTGTCTTGTCTAATTAATTGCTTTTCCATTTCTGTTTGCTCATATAGCACAGCGGGGATGGTAATATAGAGCAACAATGCAGTTCTACTGTGATTACTGAAGGAAAGAGTTTGTTACTGAACACTTGGCAGATTTTTTCCATTCTTCAGCTTGTTTGTTAGTCTCTTTCCAGGTTTCATACATAAAATATTCTTGGGTGAAGTAGTGATCTGACTGACTTAACACTTTCCCCAAGCTTTCTATAAATGTGTTTTTTCACTTTTTACTGTTTTATGAATATATAGTCTTAATCTTCTCCTACCTTCTTCTATATCTAAACTTTTGTTTGTCTCCTTCTCTCTCTGCTTGGCAAGGCATCATAGAATTTGAGAATCATAAGAAACCACAGTGATCATCTAGTCCAAACCACCAGTCATCATTACAGCACACAAAACAAAAGGATCAAGCATTTGCTGTCTGAAAGGGTTTCTAGGTTATTTTGATCTCCTCACAGTGATGATTGACTTACATTGGTTGAATTTCCTGATGGGAAGAACCTGTTAAAATATCTTCTTTTATCTATTTTCCTTTTAGAGGGGGCTTGTTTAAATAGTTGAGACTAGAATGTCTTCAAATGCACACTGTATTTTCAGATTTAATTCTTTCTTCTTGTTTGGCTTTGATTTTTTTTTATCTTGGCTCTAACAAATTGGTGGTCTGACTATACACAGAAAGATGATTTAGAAATGACTCCCACATGAATAACCAGTTGTTTCTATGAGAATATAACTCATTTCATTCTTTGTGGTATTATTTGATTCTTACCATTTCTAGTATATTCCAATTCTCTTCTAGAAGAAAATACTGTTAGATTCCCATTAATGCAAATAAAGAATTCAGTTTAGTGGTTGCATTATTCAAATTTGCATTCTATATTTCCTTTGGGCTAAAATCAATGATCATGTTTTACATGATTATAAATTTAATTAATGCAAATTCAAATATATGCAACTAATTCACAGGATTCATCATTCACACTAATCGGGACTTAACTATATTCATAATTTCTGGGCATGGAGCCTCTGGACTCACTCATTTCTTACATTTAAACCATATTTTCCAGAATCTTTATTCACTGTTTTCTCTGTCTCCCATAAGCCTGTCTTTACATTGTAGACACACCAAATATTGGAGTAAATGCTGATTTCATCTGGAAGCTTTTACTGAATTCATTATATCATTTCTCTAATTTTTCATCCTGTGCAACAAATATTCCTGCACAAAATTCAATCATCTGTGATCTTTTTCCAAACAACTTTTGTGGATACTGTAATACCAGATGACCAAATATCCTGAGTTTAAATCTGGTGGCTGTAATGTTGGGCAAAACCCTCAACCTCTGTGTGTCTCAGTTTTCTCAACTGAATAAGTGAATAATAATTATAACAAAATAGCATCTATTTCCCAGGATTGCTGTGTGGATCTAATGAGATAATATTCATAAAACATTTAGTACAGTGTCTAGCACATAGTAGGTGCTATGTAAATATTATTATTATTATTTTATTATTAAGAAATGATGTTTTCTCTTATTTCTGAATACATTATAAAACCAATATTTTCCGGTTCCTCACTTGTAAAGAGAAATTTATGAGTCATCCTTCCATTCAACTACAACTTCCCTTTGTCTTTTGTTTATTCATAGCAAGAAAATTAAAAGAGAAATGAGACTTTCAAGAGAATGATCACTCATCGATCATTGGACAAGGATTTCACATTTAGAGGACCAGTAGCTACATAAGTGATCTTTAAAAATATTCTCTTTTTGGCATTTTTTGTATTTTATACTAATGTAACAGTCATAGAAATTTAAATACACAAAATTGAAAAGAGGACTATACATGAATTCAGCTACATGCTATATTTACTTTTAGCTATGAGGTTAATTTTTAAGTGAATATCCAATTTAATACAAAATTGTTCTGCTTGTTTGTTGTCTCCTTTTTTCATTATATTCCTTGTTTCATTCATAATCTTTTCTTTTTTTCCTGCCCTTTTGGGATTATTATCATTACTCACTAATATACCCTCCCAAATAAAATAAAATACTTTCCAAAAGTATGGGCAAAGCAAAATAAAGCAACATACTGTCAATATCTAAAAATGTACATCTTTTTTTTCTCTTGTTCTCTCTTTGCCAACTTACCGGAGGCATGTTTCCTCATCAGACTTCTGAAGTCATGACTGGTTGTTGCATTGATCAGAGTCCTGAAGCCTTTCAGAATTAATGTTCTTTTGTATTGTTGGGATCATTATGTGAAATATGCTCCTTATGCACTTTACACATATAAGTCTTTTCAGATTTCTCTAAATCCTTCAGAGTCATCATTTTGCATGGTGTCACAATAGATCATTGCATTCATGTTTTCCAATTTGTTCAGTTCTTTAATCGATGGGAACCCATTTTGTTTCTAATTCTTTACTACAGCCAAATGCTGTTATAAATTTTGTAATTGTAGATGTGTATATGTTTGACCTCTTTGAGGTGCATGGCATGTGAGTACTAGAACATGTTTTTTCACATATATATTGTTTAAACTTGTATAAAGGATTTTATTGTATATGGGGAGATATTAATGAATAATGATAATAATCCCAAAAGCTGTTCCAAAAGTCTTAGTATGGTTTTTAAGCTACTAAACTAAGGTGCATTCACACATCTATCATATACATGTAGATACATATGTATTTATGCACATATGTATGCATGTATATGTTTGTAAAAATACCTTACATTTATTTAATTAGTTGATTGATTTCTGCTGAGGCAATTGGGGTTAAGTGATTTGCCCAGGGCCACATAGCTAGGAAGTATTAAGTGTCTGAGGCCAAATTTGAACTCAGTTCCTCCTGACTTAAGGGCCAGTGCTCCATCCACTATGCCATCAACTTGCCCTACACCTTAAGTTTATTATCTCATTTGGTCTTCACAACAACCCTATTAGGTAATCTTATTACTCCCATTTTATCAATGAGGAAACTAAGGCTGAGAAGGACTTGTAAATGATTTGCCCCAGAGTCACACAGATAGCAAGTGTCTGGGACAGGATCTGAACTCAGGTCTCCTTAATTGCAATTCCAGTTATTTCCTACTACCTTACTGCACCTTGTGATGTGCAAGAGCGGTTGAATTTGATTAGTGATGTTAAATGCAAATCGAAACAGATCCCTGGGGGCTTAGAGCACTACATCTTAATATTATCTATGTTGTATTATATGTTTACTTATTTTATTAAACATTTTCCAATTACATTTTAATAAAACTCAGGTCATACTGGGGAATTTTGTAGGCAGCGGCCTAGAAGATAATCTCTAAGGTCCCTCCCAGCTCTAATATTTCGTGATTCTATGATATGACCTTGTTCAAAAGTTTTTTCTTCCTAAATTATAAATTCCAATTGAATTTAAAGCAAATAAATACACTCCCAAGGGCTCGGAACACCCAATTACTTATTCAAAGTTTGTTCTGTGTCTCATCCTGACCATAGGATTCTCGTCTGAGGGGCTCTCTCCACCATGGCTCTGAGGTTCTGGTGGGCAAAAAGACTTTCACTCACTCAAGTCCCTATGCCTGATTCTTCTAGCTAAGTTTCGTGTTAAGATGGAGATATTAGGTGTGATCTCATTTCATGTCCCTCTGGAATTAGTCTTTGAAGTCATCTCATCCCATGTTCTGGGTCCTTTCCTCCCTGATTCCCCACTCTGCTCCCTTCTCTCTACCAGGACCTATCCCCACACACCTAAGCTTCCCTGACTCCCCCAAAAGACTTTCTGTTAGCTCACCTGCTGAAGGACTGGCTCAAGGATTATTTTCACTTAGAAAATTCCTTCTTTCAGAAAAATATCAGATATCCCTCATAGTAGACCCAGCATCTTATTCCAGAAAGAAAAACAGAGTATTTTTTGAAGCAAGAAGCATTCACTTCATTGAGAGGAAGAAAAGTAGCTCTTAGGGGAATTTGCACTCAGGAAATCATTCCAAATACCACATTGGAAGCTTATGGCTAAGGTACTGACTCATGCTTAAAGACATAGCTCAAATACATCGAGAAATCCTGGTAGTCCCCTCTTCCCCTTCTCCTGCCCCATCGCACTGGCCATTAGTGACCTCTCTCATATGATTAGGAATACCAGATTTGAATCTGCCTCTAAAACTTCCTAGCTCTGTGAATCTGGACATATCACCCTCCATGGATCTCAATTTGCACATCTCTAAGAGGATGGTATTGGACCTAAAGCATTAAAAGTCTCTTCCAAGCTTAGGTCTATAACTCTATGTTCTCATGGTGCTCTGTGACCTTTTTATGTACTTCCCACAACATTCTAATCTGAATTAGAGCTATTTGTCCACACATCACTATTGCTACTAAGATTTAAGTTCTTTGAGAACAGGAGCTCCTTCGTATTTATCTTTAAACTCTTCAGCACTTAGCCTCGTGGGTTTAATGTGCATTGAATTCATACATGAATGAATGGATGAATGGAAGAATAAATGAATGTATGAATGAACAAGTAAATTTGAAGACATCTTGTGGGGCTCTGGAGCTGGGCATCCCAGAGGCCATCTCAGTCAATGCAGTCATGCAGACAGAAATAGCATCCAGTACCTTACAATTTAGCACTCACATATTCCCTCCTTTCATGCTCATTACAGTGAAAAAAACCCTCTCTACCAATAAAGGATTAGCAACTGTTCTCTAATTTATCATCACAGAGAGCTGTCTGGAAGCACTTAGAAGCTGTCAATCAATAAATCAACAATATTTATCAATTCTTACCACACGCCAGGAACTGGGCTGAGTGCTGGGGTTGCAAAAAAAAGTACTGGGGCTTCTGCCTTCAAAGGTTTTCTCTTCCCAAGTCTAGCTTAGAGGCTCCTTGAGATACTCACCTGATCTTCAGAGTAGTTTTCTTAAGCATTTAACTTAATTGCCTTCCCCTTTAGCCTGTTTCCTCTTTGTCTAATCTTACCAAATCATGAACAATTCATTCTTCTTATATACTCCCCTAGAGACTGGCTGATTATTAATAAATACTGAAAAGTGGGAATTTAGAAGGTTATGTGGCACTCAGTGTTTGCTAAGGGATTAAACTCCATCCTGGCACAACTGATCTTTGCCACCTTAACCCTTGCCAGCAAAGCTGTGGCGATGCTCTCACTACAGACAAGCACTGCTAAGGGGACAATAGGCACCCAGATCTGCCATCAGATAATAGTAGATCCAGGAAGGATTCCCACTAACCTCAGGGCCTCACTCCCAGCAAGTGCCTGCCCCATAGAACACTGGATTTATTCTGTGATCTGTGGGATAACCTGCACAAAATGAAGGACAGAGGGGTGGCAATGGTCTCAGCCTACAGAAACTGTGCCCAATGGCCTATTCTCATGGTTACCTATCCAGCCACGCATGGGGATGTTGTCACATTATTTTTCTCTCCTTCTCTGCCTTTCCTCAAGAGCATACGTCTCCAAAGGATGCTGAATTCAGGATGAAAAGCTTGGATCAATTAATAGCCCACATTCTCAGACCCCAAAAAGGTAGGCCAGGCTTTTGCTCACTGGCAATAGCTCATTCTCCAGAGCATCCATTATTCACCTTGGCCTGAAGCCAATATCTCCGAGGTGTCTAGGATACAATAGGCCCCATGGTTTCAGAAAGGCGTAACTAGATTCTTGCACACATTTAAAAGGTAGCATTCCTTTCTTCCTAAATAATGGCTTTGTATCAACTGTTCATCAAACAACTCTACATTTACTCCTTCTCTTTCTCTACCTGCCAATCTGGGGAAGGATAAGTCCTGTCCTGCCTCATTGGGGTGCAGGATCTCTGTAGAGCATACTGGTTCAATATCAAGTCTGCCAAGTCACTTGTCAGAGTATTTATAGACTAAAGCCCTGACTTTTCCTGCCCATTCAAGAGCATAAAGTGCAGGTGACCTCATGGACAAAAAACATTTTTCTTTCTCTCCCCTCTCTAATCAATTCTCCACACAGATGCCAAAATCATCTCCCTAAATCATCCACTTAGTTCCTAAGATATCACTCCCTTGCTCAAGAAACTTTAATAAC
This sequence comes from Sminthopsis crassicaudata, assembly GCF_048593235.1. Taxonomy (NCBI): domain Eukaryota; kingdom Metazoa; phylum Chordata; class Mammalia; order Dasyuromorphia; family Dasyuridae; genus Sminthopsis; species Sminthopsis crassicaudata. Next base: position 430,412,740 of record NC_133620.1, read on the forward strand.
TCCCTACCACCAATGGAATGAACAAGTCTTTATAGTTTAGCACATAAGATATTTCCCACAAAAACCTTCAGAGAAAGAACTGATAGAATCTAAATGCAAATAGAAACACAATACTTTTCACTTTATTCTTTTTAGTTTCTGTTTTCTTTCACAAAATGACTAATATGGAAATATATTTTGCATTAATGCACATGTATCATATCTATTACCATCTCTGGAAGGGATAAGGGGAGAAAAGCTGAGAATTTGGAACCCCAAATTTGAAAAAAATTAATATTAAAAATTGTTTTTGCAAGAAATTGAGAAAAAAATGTTATTAAGAACACTTTCCCAATCTTACCAAAGGCTATTCTTTATGCACTTGACATTCCAAACAAAATGTGCTACCCACTATTCCCTGAGCTCTGTGCAGAATCTCTTGTCAGTATACCTTTGTGTAGGCTGTCCTCCAAAATTTAGTTCATATGGCAATTCTTAACAGGAAAATAGTCCTAATCCCCCTAGTCTTTACTACTCCCTTTCTCACTCCCTTCTCCTCAAATAATCTTGCCTATGCTTATATGTTTACCTGTTGCATGACACGAAGAGACTGTTTTCTGAGGCTGAGGACTATTAATTTGGTCTTTGTATTATAAGGGTCACCTTAAACAGAATAAGTGTGGCATTCAATAAATGCTCATTAGAGTGATTTAAGTTGGACTGGAGAATCTGGAGATCTTCCTCCTGTGTCTTGCCAAAGTAATCAGTTCTATATTGTCTTCCAATATACAAATAGTAATCCAGGTTTATTTTAGGATTAGTTGAAATTTTGGATAGTATCTATCACCAATCTCTTTTTAGGCAACAGAACACAGAAATTCAAGCTAGAGACAAGTAGGTGGAACTATTGATAGGATGCTGGACCTGAAATGAGGAAAACCTGAGTTCAAATAAAGTCTTAAGACACTTAGCAGCTATGTGACCCTTGCTAAATCACTTATCCTCAGTTTGCCTTATCTGTAAAATAGGAATAATAATAATGCCTACCTCCCAGGACTTTTGTGAGGATCAAAAGAGGTCATATTTGTAAAGTACTTAGCACAATGCCTGGCACATAGTGGCATATTCACTTTTCTCTTTTTCCCTTCATGAAGTACAGGTGGGATTTGATGGGACTTTCTTTTGGGGGAGGAGATATTTGATGAGGTGAGGCAACTAAGTCCAATCAGTCCCCGGTCTCTGAGTTTATCCTATCAGCCCTTCTTGTTCAAGATTCAAGGAGAGTTTGCACAGGGACTTCAGTAATCCCTGGGTTCTCTTTTTTGACTCACTGACCTGAGAAAGACTTGAGTGAACTGTCCAGGGTCCTGACTCCAAGTCAAGCCTGTTACCCACTGTACCACCTAGAGATAGACAGGTGATATTACAGGAGTAGGAGGGAAGGGGAAGACAAGAAATAGTAAGTATGCATAAAAGACAGAAACAGCACTAGGTGAAAGAGAAAATTCTTTGCCTCAATTGCTACCCAGTCTCAATTTATGAATGGGTGTGACCTCAGTCAAACTGAGACTTGTTGAAGACCTTAATTTTAAAAGACCAAGGTCTCCCATTTCATTCAGGGCCACCTCCAGTCATTCTGATCTATATCTTGCCACTGGACCCAGATGTTTCTGTAGAGGAAAATGAGACAGGTGATCTTGCACAGCCCTCCCTCACTTCAATCTAACTCACTTGCATGTCATGGCGTCACCTCGCTGATACCATGGTCCTCTTCAAGAACCAAGGACAAACAACAACAATTGGGTTTTGAATCCAAAGATCTGCATTTGAATCATATCTCTAAGACTTATGATCTATGAGTATTGACAATTTTTCTACCTTATTTATAAGGAGCATGTCACAATATTCACTACTTAACACAGAGAGCTCTAATTGTCAGTCAGTGCTTTATCATATTTAACTCTTTGTGACCTCACGGGGCCATAGCACATCAATACTATCTATGAGATTTTCTTGGAAAAGATATTGGAATAGTTTTCCTTCTCCAGTGGATTGAAGCAAACGGTAGCTAAGTGAATTGAAGAGGATCACATAGCTAGTGTCTTAGGATGGCTTTGAATTCAGGTTTTACTTACTACAGGCCCCAGTGTCCTATCCATTGAACCATCTAGCTGCCTCTAATGTAAGTCTTAAAGCTCTGAATAAATGTGAATTATTATTAAAAGGCAATGTGGTGTAATGGGGAGTGGGGCTTGGGATTGAAAGAAATAAATCTGAATCTTGCCTCCAACCCTCATTAGCAATATGACCATGACCACAGCAAGTCATTGAATTTCTTCATGATTAAGTTTTCTCATCTATAAAATGCAGATAATAATATTTATAGAGAGAGGTAGGATATGTAGTGAGAGACAGGGAACCAGCCTTACATTAAGGAAAAGCTGGATTCAAGATCCACCTTTGACATATACTGGATATGTGACCTTGGTCAAATTACTTATGCACTTCACCACTAGTTCTTGGAATTCATGGCTTCCTTCAAGGCTCAACTCTAACCATTTACATGTTGTCTCTCCTAACAGTATGTACTCCTTGAGGGAAAAAAGCCCCAGAACTTTTTTTTTTAACACAGTGCCTAGCACAGTAAGAATTAATAAATGTAGTTAATTTAGTGATTGACAACTTCTAAGCATATCTGGGTTAAATTAGGAACAGTTGCATAATCCTGTATTGGTAGAGGAAGTTTCTTCACTGGGAGTTCTATAAATAAATGAAATTCAAATGCTGATCAAAAAACTCTAAACCTGGTAGTTTTGTGGAGAACCAATGAGATAATGTCTATAAAGTGCTTTGAAAACTTTAAAACTCTTTACAAATGTCAGGGATGAAAGTTGCCTGTCCTAGTGAGACTTGGGATCAACTAACTGAGTGACCATAGGGAAGTCTTTTAATGGCTCGGTGCTCCAGGCAGCTCCACTCCAAGACATCAGTCCCACTTCTAGCTTAAGTCTCACAGCCATGAACTAGAAAAAGCAACTACTAGGGAGAAGGGGTCAACCATGACAGAGTGAGGGATGGGGAATGGGAGGAAAAGAGAGAGACAGACAGACAGAGAGACAGAGACAGAGAGAGACAGAGACAAAGACAGAGAGAGACAGAGGCAGAGAGAGAGAGAGAGAGAGAGAGAGAGAGAGAGAGAGAAGAGAGAGAGAGAGAGAGAGAGAGAGAGAGAGAGAGAGAGAGAGAGAGAGAGAAAGAGAGAGAGAGAGAGAGAGAGAGAGAGAGAGAGAGAGAGAGAGAGAGAGAGAGAGAGAGAGAGAGAAAGAGGGGGAGAGAGAGGAGAGGGGAGAGAGAACTTGGCAATTACTCTTATAGGTACTACAGTCATATCTATTGAAGATCCAATGAAGGAAGATTGTTTTAACTGCTGAAATTGTTGGTACTATCTAATAGTTCAACATAAAAAGCTGAAATGATTTTATCAGTGGAAATGATAGTAAAGAGACATTATCACCAGTGCTGTTGCTCTACCTTAGGGCCCATGGGATCTTTCCATTTGGCTTGAGGCTGAAAACTTCCATATATATTATCTCTGCTATTAGAGTGTGAGATTCTTAAGGGCACAATTATCTTCTACTTGTGTTCCCAATACTTAACACAGTGTTTTGCATGTGGTGATGCTTAATCATTCATTCATTCATTCATTCACTCAAAGTCATTAACCCACCCATCGAAGTTTATATCCCAGCCCTCTTAAGGAGACAGACCACCCTTGGATGACTTTGTAAAGTCTCTGACGCCTCAGCTACCCATGCAGGCAGCAACTTAGTTCTTTTCCAGGCGCCACCCCAGGTTCCAGAGCCTGCAGGGGCAGGAGTCCACGGCAGCAGCTGATTAATTCCCACTGACAAGAGGTTGCGTCTTCTGCAAGCACGGTATTAAATAGCTCCTTTTGATCATAATTAAGTTTCTCTTGGGCTAGTGCTATAAATAGCCATACCCTATTGATTGGAGGGTCTGGTCTGTGAGCTCAGCATCCTCCGGGAGGCTTTCCAGGGCTGGGTTGTATGGTGGAGTCCCACTTTTCTCTCCCTGACACGCAACACTTCTAATTCCAAGGGCAGGTACAGGCAAATCCAGCTAATGGTCCCTCTACTCCTCTCCGGTCTCACTACCCTCACCCACGCAGAGAAGTCTCCTCCCTGTCTCTTACCTCAAAGTAAGGGTTTGGCTCACATAATCTCTTCCCCAAACATTAAGAAGTTTATTGATTATGAATCAAGTCACGACCTACGACTAGGACATCTGAGTTCTCTGGCTGGGATCCCCCTGGTGAGCATGGGATCTTTTCTGAGATCTCAGCTTTACTTTTTTATAAAACAAGGAAAATAATTCTGCTTCTTGATGAAATAATTGTATTATTCTACCCATTATCCAAATGGGAGTAACAGAAGCCTAAAAGATAGAATCACAGAGGAGAGAAGGGAACCTACATGCAGACTTGACTGTCCTTGGGAGATAATATCTTCCTCTCCCTCCCTCTTACTGTTTCTTAAAGGATTAATTATTCATTATAGTGTCCAGTGATGAGGAAAGAGGGAAAGAGATGGGAGAAGGAAGATACTAGCAACTAAGAAGTGTAGGAAATCAGAAAAGGTCTCTTGTAGAAGGAGACATTTGAATTGAGCTTTGAATAAAATTTGGGGATCTAAGAGCCAGAGGTGATGAGAGAAAGTATTCCAGGAATAAATGACAGGCACCTTGTGCAAAATCATAGAGACAAGAGAAGCAATGTTATATATGAGAAACCATATGTAGCTCAATCTGGCCAAAGTGTAAGGTACATGATGGGAGAATGACCTACAATCAGCCAGAAAGGAAAGGTAGGCTGGAGCCAGATTGCGAGATACTTTAAAAATGTCAAAGGGAGGAATTTATAAATTATGCTGGAGATCATAGGTAGCTGCTGAAACTTCTTAAATCCGGAAGTGACATGTTGAGATCTGGATTTGAGGAAGAAGCCACTATGCAGATGGATTAGAGGAGGAGAGAGATTGGAGGTAGGAAGACCAATTAGGAGAATACTACAAAGGTCATGCAGGAGAGAGATGCTGAGACTGGTTTATGAATGGAAAGAAGAAGATGGAGGGAAGGAATGTTCAGGAGGTTAGTACTGATAAGAATTGGTTGGTGATTGGATATGGGGGCAGAGAAGACTTGGGATAGAGTCAGTCCCTAGTCCCCCAACTGCTACTCTCCAAGAGCTTAATCCAAATAATCAAAGTTAAGTCAAAGACAGAGGTGAAGACTCACACATTCCCAGTTTTATTCATTCTCTGATTTATAAGCATATCCATGGAACATGAGATCCAAAGAATCAGAAAGCTAGGGTCCATGGTAAGGAAATGAAGCTAATAGGCATAATCATCACAATTAAAACAAACAAACAAGGGTCATTCAGGGACTCCATCATATTATCAGTCAACAACCATTTATTAAGTGCCTACTATGCACCAGATAATACACCAACATTAGTGCTAACAAGGCAGTTTTCTCTCAAAGAGTTCACTGCCTAAGAGAGTTAACATGCGAGCTTTTTACAAATTACATATAGAATAAAGTGGAAGTAATAAAAGAAAGAAGGCAGGATCATTACAAGATTGGCAAAGGCTTCTTTTGAGCTGGAACTTGAAGGAAGTCAGGAAAGTCAGGGGGTGAAATAAGAAGTAAGAGCATTCCAGGGAACAGTCACTGGAGATTCCTGAAGTTGGAAGATGGAACAGCAAAGAGGCTGTTCTTACAGAAGTCAGGACTTCAGCAGGGAAGATCCTTCCTCTTTTGCTTCCTCATTCTAGGATTCAGGCTGCTCAACTATTTTCTGGAGAACGTGTGAGATAATCTATTGTTCCCCATTATTCTGCACATCCCACAAGGGTGACAATAACTCATCCCTCATCCCCATCCATCTGGCCCATGTCCTTCCTGACAAGCACTGCTGGGATACTTACACAACGCAGTCATTGCACTGGAAGGCTGCTGGGCTGAGTCCCTCTGGTCCCTAAAGTCACACCCCTAATCACACTCACCCCTTCAGCTCAAAGTTGGGGCTCTGGCTGCCTTCATCTTTTTTCCTCGACATGAAACCCAATCCAGTTTCCCAGAGAAGGCAACCAAATCTCCCCGATTAGCTCGCACACAGTGGCTGCCTGAGGCCATATGTTGTGTGCTCCAGCTTTGCCATTATGCATCTTGCTTGTAATTGCTTTAGAATGACACTCATCATGTTCTATTTTATCACCCAATGACAGATCCATACAGGAGAAGGGAAACACACACACAGAGCCAGCCAGGCTGTACAACGAATAAGCAGAGAGACTGTTTTGAAATTCTGAGAGCTGGACTCTATCCATGGGTCTAAGAAGATAATTTGCTACACATATTCCCATTGCCTCTGTATATCAAAAGAAAGCAAGCAGGCCAAGGGGCTCCCTGAGTGAAATGTGCTTCCCAAGCCCCTTCTCACATGCCTCCCCCTTATCCCATTCTATCTGTCCCAGACCCCAGGATTTTTAAAAATTTGGATACTAGAAGGATTTCTTTCTGGGGGTAAAGAAATGACAGATGGGCATCAGACATCATACTCTTTACAGGGACTCATATGAATCTTTATTTGCACAAAGTTTCATTGGGCCTATAAAATCCTGATTGGGTCATCTTGTTCTGTCCCTTGTGTCTGAACTATACATTTGCATAATCTGTTCCTCTAGCCTCAAAGGTACACTCTGTTCGATTTTGCCTTTTAAAATTCCTAGTTTCCAAGGGCAGCTAGGTGGTAAAGTGGATAGAGCACTAGCCCTAGAGTTAGAAAATCTCGAATTCAAAACCACCTTCAAATACTTACTGTGTGACCATGGAAAAGTCACTTAATTCTGATCGTTTGTAAAAGAGAATTTTAAAAAATTCCTAGTTTCCTCCAAAGCTTCAGGGGTAATTGATCTACCTTCCAATTACTACTGTCTCTTTCTACCCCAAATTACTTTCTATTTCTTTTGTATAAGCTTATTATGTGCATGTCTTTTTCATCAATTGAATGGTAATTTCCTTGATGAAAGAGACTTTATTTTTGTCTTTGTATATCTCCTGCTCCTAGCCCACTGCCTGGCACATAGTAGGTGCCAAAAAATGATTATCGATGATAGGTATCACAATCTTAAGGATTTTTGAAGAGCCTAAGGAAAGAGTTCCTTTTTTCCAAAGAGGGTTTTTTCTCCATCTCAGACCTCTCCCATCTCTGCAGATGGACCCAGAGACCCTGCTATCACAGACATCTCAGCAGACACTATACTATGTGCTGGACAAATGACCAAAGCCATGGCTGGAAGAAAATGAACCAAAGTCAGGTTTCATTTATTATGAATCACTGTCCCTCCATTCCGTCATAGGATAACGTTTCATTTAAAGATCATTGTGGAAATGGAGCAATACAAACTCTGATATTGTCCCTCTGGGAGGAGTCTTAGAGGCTGGGATGCTCCTGATCCAGTTCCTAAACAAGCTATTGTGGGAAGGAATCACAGACGTGCTGCTGGAGAGGAACTGATCTTATCCAGACCCCAAAAGCTGTGCAATAAAGCTAGAAGGATGGGATAGCACAAACAATGGAAGCCAGAGGGGGACCAAATCTGAAAGCCTGGCTCTCATGGGATGACATCACAGACCTTTGCATCTGGGCTAGGATGAGATGCTCTCCACAAAGCAGACCAACAAATCTCCAGAATGCCAGACTACTACACAGAGTTTGTATTTCTTAAAATACAAGCACACAGAACTCCTAGATTGCTCTCTGAGGCAGCCCCGGCCTGGCCTGGCCTGACCAGGTTGAGAATGAAGAGGGAGACCTGAGGAGAAAATAAACACTTATCTTACATAAAAAGGACTGAAATCTGGGAGGTGGGGGTGGGGTTCTCTCTCCAAAACCACCTCCTGTAAAGATGAGAATGAGTGAGCATCCCCAGAGATGGCGAGGAGAGAACAGAACAGATTGTTTCTAGAGTGATTTCCCATCAGCACTGATATTCTGATTTCTTAATGAGAAAATTAAGGAGGGCTTTTGGGGGTAAGAAGGGTGGGGTACCAGAGTGAGAGGAAAACTAACATGTAATTAGGGAACATTCACCCATGTGACTTCCCCACTCCAGGAATTCTGCCCAGAGTGGGACCCCTTAATCCCACTCCAAAAAGGACAATGGGGAATTTTCCCAGTAACATGTAGAAAATCTTGACTTTTCTTATTTTGGAACCCCTGGACAGTCTGCCAATTAGCTTGATATTGTGACTGTTTGTGGAGTCTTCTAGGAGGAAGTAGCTCCCTCTTGACGTCTGACTGCCCAGAAACTAGTGGCCAGAAATCCTACACTCATCACACATGCAGGGGGGATCTGATTCCATGGGAAAACTGACATTGGGTGGGCTATTGGACTGTTCACAGCATAGTCACCACTGTCAGACATGGCTGGCAACAGCTTTCCTGATCTTTGTTGAATGTGCCCAATTTTCTGACCAACTTGTCCCGATAAATAATTGTTTCCTCTCTTCACTCTGGCCAGTGTTCAGAGAAGGGGCACCGGGTGGAGAGATTAGACTGCTGGAGACATTTCTCCTTTTCCCCTTGGAGTCTAAAACTGGCGCTGACCTTTACTTAGGAGAGCAACACACAACTTTACAGTGGCTAGTCTCTTCCTCGTGATCTGTCAATACTTATTAAACCTCTGCCCTTCCTTTGATTACCATACTTTTCCCATCTTTATCGTTCTATCCCTAACACGACAGAGGGGAAGGAAACAGCAGAACATGTAGAAGGGAATATAAGGGAGCATAATTTGGGAAAAGGAGTAGGCTTTTAGTCAGGAGATCTGGATCTGAATTCTTGCTCCCATGCTTACCGGCTCTGTGACCCTGAGCCATTCACCTTATGACTCTGTTTCCCCATTTGTAAAATTGATACTACCTACCAATCAACTGTTTTGTAGACTTTATCCCTATAGAAGTGTGTGTGTGTGTGTGTGTGTGTGTGTGTGTGTGTGTGTGGAGGGGGGACATTATACACAAGTCCATTCTGAGACATCCAAAGGATAACTGAATCTTGCCTTAAGTAACTAGAATCACCATGATTTTGTTAGAAAAAGAGAATCATCAGTGTTATGGACCCCAAAAGTAAAGACTTTTCTCAGGAGCCTGGGATCATGAGGAGCTGCTCAGTCTGCCTTAGAGATATCAATCCATCTGGCTCCCTATCTGAAAGAAGCTGACAATTGCACTGAGATATTTAATTGTAAATTGCATAGCACAATGCCGGGCACATAGTAAGTGCTATTTAAATGTTATTATTGCTTTATGCAAAAGAAAATCACGTTAGGTCTGGAGAAAATGGAATACAACTGTAGTAGGCTCTCTGAATGAGGAGAAGTCTGAGTTTAGCTTACTAGGGAAGCCTCAGCTGATTAAAAATATGCAGTTTCTCCTAGAAGAAAAACTCCATCCCTTGCTCGGATGCTGAAAATTGCTGCCTTACCTTATAAGGAACAAGAAAAGGGAGAGTTGTGAGGCAGTCACAACTCAGAAGGAAGAGCTTAGGATAAGAAATTAGAACTGATTATTAGTTCTGATTCTGTGTGACACTGAGCAAGTTACTGAACTGGCCCTCAGTTTCCTCATCTGTAAAATGGAGGGAAACAGAAGAAGGGGATAAAATAGATGAGCAGATGATTCTAAGGTTTCTTCTAGCTTTCTGTTTCTATATTGTAGATATGGAGCATTCCTCGAGTGGCTATAGTTTTCTTTTGTCTGTGCAGCTTCTGCCCCCAGCATCTCTGGCCCATGTTTCTGGCTCACCATCTGGCAGTGTAGGGAGAGCCAAGAGTGAGCTCGGCTAACAGCTCCTGTTCATGTGGGCATATCTGTCCATGGAAAAGGGCAAAAGGGTGTGTCTGGTTCTTGGGGATGTTCAGATTGGAGCTTCCACAAAGGTAATTGAGGAGCCAATCGGCCCAGACTTCGGAGGCAGCCAAAGGTCATCACTTTCAGGCTTCTTTCCTTGGGGACCGGAGCAGAACTTCAGGCAACCTCAGAATTGGTGAGAATTTGGAAAGGAGAGACTCAGTTCTAACATCTTCCAAGCTGACAACTGGAGACTTAAAATGTTAGGGCTGAAAATAACCTCAGAGATGAACCCCTTTAGATAAGAGATATGATGCCGTTTGACTTGCTCAAGGCAATGTTAGTTATTGAGGTTAATGTTAATGTAGTGAAAAGGTATCAGACATTGTCCTAGTATTCATTGACACTTATTGATGGATCCTTTGTTTGGGCATTGGATATATCTACTCATACTCCTTCTTTATGGCCACCTCATAAGGTCTGAGAGTGAAGATATGTCCCTATATAATGTAAAAGCATGTCTATTAAAAGTACACTGGGGGATGGTTGACTAAGTCATGACTAACTATAACTGAGTCATTTTCCTTTTGGTCTTGTCCTTTAAAAGGGAAGAAACATACACACGTGTGTGCTCTCTCTCTCTCTCAATCCCTCCCTTCTCCCCCTCCTCTCTCCTCTCTCTCCTTCCTTTCCTCCCTTCTCCCTCCTTCTCCTTCCTTCCCCACTTCTGTCTCTTACTTCCCCCACCTCTCTCTTCCTCTTTCTCCCTCTCTCCCTCTCTTTCTCCCTTCCCCTCTCCCCTCCTCTCTCCATCTCTCCTCCCCCTCTTCTCTCTCTCTCTTCCCCTCTCTCTACATAGTCACTGTTCCTCCCTTCCCCACTCCCCTCCCTCCCTCCTCTCTCTTTCTCTCTCTCCTTTCTTTTTCTACTTCTCTCTCTTTTTCTCTCTCTGTCTCTCTTTCTCTCTGTTTCCCTGTCTGTCTCTGTCTCTCTTACACCCCCCACATACACACACATTTTAGAGAGTGCCAGAGCTTAGAGACCCACAGATAGGAAAGGGACTTCACAAAGAGGTTTAGCTTTGGTTCTTTAGGACACCAAGACACTGTAGTATCCCTCCAGGGAACTACATGAGATGGATGGTAACAGAAACTGTAGCTTGATACTATGAGCTATACTGACTGTTCATGTTAGGAGAGAGGGGACCACCTTTCAATGAAAAACCCTCAGTTCTTTTTCCTTTCATGGGAAGCTCTAGTAATTGAACAATGCTCAAGTCTGGAGGACTCTATTGTCTTTTGCTGGATCACCAGCAAAAAGGGGTCAATTCTCAATCTAAATGCTTTCTGAGGAGTCTAGCGGCAGAGCTTATCCTTAGGAAAGGGTTTGGGGCTTGAAAGACTAAATGGATTCTGAGGAAGACAGAAGTTCACTAGTGAGAGAAAGAGAATGGTTTTAACTATTTATGAGATTGATGGTGAGTCATTTGTATTTTGCATTTTTTTGTCCAGTTAAATAAAGCCTAGCCTTCACTTGATGCATTATTAGCTTGAGGGAACTAAGAGCCCTTTTCCCCATTTTCTTAGAAACCAACCTGAGGTAAATTTCAGGAGAAACCATGGTGCAATGCAATTAATACTGGACTTAGATCCATAGGGCCTAGATTCAATGATTCACTCTATCACTTACTACTTTGTTTGACTTTGGGCATGTGACTTAACTTCCTTGGGATCAGTTTCCTCAAGTGTAGAATGAGGTAGTTGAGCTAGATCTCAAAAGTTTGCTTCTCACTCTGACTCTTTGGCAATAGAAACCCTGAGTGGGAATAAAATGAGCCAATTTCTGATATTCCCAGGGATCCCCTCCAAAAACAGATTTGTTGTGTGAAATCCCTAAGGTTGTACTAAACATAAAATAAACAATAAATTAAAATAACATAAATAACATAAAGTAAAAATTAATGGTTCTGGGCCATTATGAATTCTATTAGTGACAAAATAGGAGCCAGCAATCAGGTTTCTATTTCTATCGGCTATACTTTTAAATACTTCATATTGTCAGCCTAGAAATTAACTTTAAAATGGAAACAAAATGACTCTCCGTACCTCTGAGGCATCTTACAAATGGTTCCTGCAGCAGCATAGCAAATAAGAGCCCCAGATGTAGAGTCTCAGGTTCATGTCCCAGCTTGTGTCTTGGTTATTGCAGATGTAACCTTGGCAAGGCAGGTTACCCTTGTGGGCCTTCACTTCCTCAGCTACAAGGAGGTGGTTGGACTGGGTGGTTTCTAAAGTCCTTTCCAGCTCTTAACCTATGACTCTATAATTTCTGTCCTCCCCAAATGGCCAAAACACTCATCTTGCTACAACTTACTAATTAGGGGCTACACAGTCACTGCCCCCGCATTAAAGTCAATATTCCAAGGGAAATAATGAAGGATTTTCCAGGTTTAAACATTGTTAAGGAGACAGGAGGATGGTGGTTTTGGAGTAGCACTAGTAGGATTCTCTCCCCAGAAAACTTCCTTTAGAGGTGAGGGACTGAAATCTACATTCCCTATTGTGACCTGGAATAAAATTCCCCCCAAAGGGATCGATGGTCTAGATAAGGAGACCTAAAGAAAAAGGTATGGACATTGGAATGGTTGCCCTGGAGAAGGGAATAATGGTAAATGATGGTCTTCAGAGATGGAAGAGCTATGAAAGGAGTTGACCAACAATACTCTAGCTCTATAGAGATTCGGACCAAATTGTATGACCTCAAATAATAATGTTAGATCAAAAGAGAAGTCTCCTTGACCCTGAGGATCATTAGAACATAAGTTAGTCATTTGTTGTTGTTACTACTTACTTCTTGTGACCCCATTTGGGGTTTTCATGGCAGAGAGACTGGAGTGCTTTGCCATTTCCTTCTTCAGCTCATTTTACAGATGAGGAAACTGAGGCAGACAGAGTTAAGTGATTTTCCCAGAATCACAAAGTTAATAAGTATCTGAGGCTGGATTTGAAATCAAGTTTTCTGATTCCAGGCCTAGCATTTTATCTACTGCACCCCTTACCTGCTCCAAGGTGTTCATGGAAGACCTCTAATTAAATAAACCAGAATCAAAAGGGGATTTCTTAAGATCATCCTATCTTCCTGGTTTCCTGGGACAAGACTGGGTTATTTTCCCTTCTTCAAGGATTCCAGGAGCCTCTCTCTTTTTGGTTATAACAGTAGCTAGCTCTCCCTTATTCCTACCAGGAACATTGTCATGCTATATCCTCTACATAAAGGAAGAGAGAATGCTGTCTTTTATCTCAACCTTAATCCTCACAACCTACCTACCAGTAGGAGTCTCTGATTTGGAACCTTCCTGTCACAATTCCATTATAGTTCTGCTGTAAGGAGCATGCTGACTGAGTACTTGCAAAAGGGAGACAAGCATACAAACAGTAAGGCTTGGGAGTAGGGAGACTCTCAAATTCCTGTGCAGGAATTTCACAATAATAGGTTCCCAAAGACACAGGGCACCTTACAAAGGCTCTTCCTTGTCATTTTTAGAATGGGAGAGTGGGCAATGAAGCAAAAGGGACAACTTTCACCTAGGACCCTTCCCAAATAGGGCAATGTACCCAAATGCCAATACAAACAGCCTATAAAGTGTAATCGAAAAACTTGGGCTCAATTCCCAGCTCCCATACTTAATTAGGATTGTGTCTTTGGACAAATCAATTTACTTCGCCAAGACTTAGTTTTTTCATCTGAAAATGGGTACAATAAAACTTTTATGCTACCTACCTCTTAGAAGGTTGTTCTGAAAACAGAACTTTGTACATCTTAAAGCACTTTGTAAGCAAGTCTTCCTTAGTATCTTTCCAATCTTTTTGCATCATATTTCCTTCTGTCTTTGTTTACTCTTGACATGACTTCCCCTAATAAACCTCAATTAATACATTCTCTCTCTTAGTCTTGATTGCTGTTATCTTACTATCATGCAGTTGGAGGTAACCCCTCGAGATTCACACGACAGTCTATTTTGACCTGCACTATGCAATTTCTTGTTCTCTAATTTGAATTACAGTTGCATGGGTACCTGGATCATCCCTCCAGTAGACTGAAAAGTCTTATGGACAAGAGCCGTGTATTATTTTTGCTATATATCCCTAGGGCCTTCCATAGTATAGAGTAAGTGCTTAATAAATGTCTAGTGTTCAGGGAAGACTTAATACTCTGATCAATGAAATCACAACTCTAGGGGATCAATGATGGATCATGCTACTTATCTCCTGACAAAGAAAAGATGGTCCCAAGATGCAGAATGAGACATGCATTTTTGGACAAAGCAGATGTTTAGATTGGTTGTCCTTGACTAAGTTTATTTGTTACAAAGATTACTTTTTTTCCCTTTTTGTTATTAGGGGAGGGATTTCAGTGGAGGCAGAGGGAACAAGCATTTCTGTATTGCTCAAAGGTTTGCAAAGCAAAATGATAGTTCTGCTAAAAAAAGAAAAGAATTAAAAGAGGGTCAGTGAAGCATCTTAAAAACGCACAGAAGGGAACATTCTGTTGAAGGAAGTTCAGACGGAAACAAAGAGAAGTAGGACAACTTTGAAAGTAACATGTTGAATTTATCATATGCTTTGTAAAAAAGCAAGCTGTACATAATCGAGATTCCTTATTTGACAGAGAATTCTCTTTGCCATCCTAATTTGTATATGGAAATGTTGTTTTCTCATGTTCCTTAAATTCAGAGTAGACTTATTTTTTTTAAGTTCATTGTTACAGTTCCCAGTGTGGTCACTCCCAGCCAATGGCCTTGAAATTATATTGAAGGTGTTAGTCTTCAGTGGAAAATACCCAGGATTGGGGGTCTGGAGAGCAAAGTTATAGTCCAGACTGCCCTTTGGAAACTGAACAAATCAATCTCACTCATCTCTAGATCTATCTTTAAAACTAGGGATGGTGATGGGCTATGATCTTGAAGTCTCTTTTCTAGGACACCTTAGTACTCTGTCCAAGTGATGATACGGTGCTACCTTTATACCAATGATTTGAGCTACACCTGTCTAGCACACACATTGGGCCAAGCCACCAGACGAGACCAAGAAGAGAACTGCAGAGACCTCTCAGAGAACACAAAACAGCTCTCCTACAGTTCCTTTAGGATTTATTTCCCATCATCCCCCTTCAAGATCATATACTCCATAGTCCAGCTGAAATGGCCTACCATTTGTCCTTTGAACTTGGCTCTGCATCTTCTGTATGTGTACTTTTGAACAGGTTGCCCTCCAAGACTCAGAATACCCTCTACCCTCATCTCTACCTTTATGTCTTCATTCAAGACCCAGCCCTGAAGTGACTCTCTATATTAATTCTTTCTAGATCCATCCAATTGTTAAAAAATATGCCATCCTTCCTCAAATTATCTTGTATTATATTATCCTATATCTCTAGAAGAATGTAAGTCTCAAGAACAGACATTGTTTCACTATGACTTTATATTCTCAGCACCTTCCATAGCACATAGGTGTTTAATAATTGGTTCTTGAATTGAAGTAAGCAATTTCTGGGGTATCTTCCTTAACTTTGGGGGATATAAGGAAGGAGAGAATTAAAATAATAATTATTAATAAATAAAATAACTACTATAATGAATAACAGTAATTAATTATAAGATACGATAACTAACATTTATGTAGTGATTTAAGATTTTCAAAAAAAATTTAAAATATTATTTCATTTGATTGTCCCAATAATCCTCTAAGACAAATATTACAATTGTCCCTACTTCTAACTGGTATGGGGCAATAATGACAATTCAAATTCCAGAGCATTTTCAAGTTTACAATCCTTTACTAATCAAAAGAAATACTTAGTTGGTACAAGAATTCTGTATACTATTGGGAAAAAGGAAAAACTATGCAAGGATTTTACAGATCTGAACTCCATTCTAGTATGAAGTTAGGGAACTGCGTGGGAATATCTCTAAGTTTCTGCCTCAGTTTAGAGAGGTGGTGATTTGTACAAGTTTGTGTAACTGAAGTCTGAATGAAGAACTATTGTTTTCTAATTCTAATCTCTGTGCTTTTCCAGGGATACTGAAGTAGTATAGAAAAAGAACTTAATTCAGAATATTGTGGAGTATCTCAATAGAAGGGAACCTAGCCCAACTCATATTTGAATTGAGGTATCTTCTGTCCCCTCCCATCATCTAGCCTCTGGTACAGATTAGGGAACTAGTGTTAAGAAATCTCCTGCAGGAGACAGGCCATCCAAT
Organism: Sminthopsis crassicaudata; assembly: GCF_048593235.1. Lineage (NCBI taxonomy): Eukaryota > Metazoa > Chordata > Mammalia > Dasyuromorphia > Dasyuridae > Sminthopsis > Sminthopsis crassicaudata. Next base: position 430,428,914 of record NC_133620.1, read on the forward strand.
TTTGGGGACAATTCTCATTGATACAAAGCTTTTTCTTAAATTCAGACTAATTCTGCCATTCTACAAATTGTTTCTCATTTGACCATCTGGAGAAAGAAGAAATGAGTTGGAATTGTTAAAACTTGGAGTAAGGAAAACCTACCTCCTTCCTTGGATGCTTACTAGCTGTGTGACCCTGAACAGGTAAACAATTGATTTTTTTTACATCCAAATATATTGTTTTCATATTATTAGATTCAATTCAAAGCCCTAGCTTGTTGTGCTACAATCTTTTTGTATCCTTGACTCTTGTCATCTACTGTGTTATTGGTCTCTCAGTTTTGTATTCTTTTGGAAGTTGATGAGGCAGCACAATGGATGGAGTGCTAAGTGTGGAGTAAGGAAGAGGGTCAGATTCAGCCTCACACATTTATTACTTGTATGATCCTGGACAGGTCACTTAATCTATTGATCTCAATTTCCTTAACTATAAAATGGAGATAATTACTATCTCTTCCTCCCATAGTTCTTGTGAGAATCAAATGAGGTAATATTTGTAAAGAGCTTAGCACAAAACCTGGAACACAGTAAGTACTATCTAAATGCTTATTTACTTCCCCATTTATATCTTTATCCAAGACATTGGTTAAAATGTTAAACAGCTCAGGGGCAAGATCTATTTCCCTGGAAGAGAACCTCTTGCTACATTGAAGCTTTTAACCATTAACCACTAATTTTTCATATGAGCCAGATGAGCAATTTTGAATCTGATTGTCTAGTCTATCTCTCCATTTTTTACAGAAGAACACATGATCCTTATATAATCTTGTGGTTTCTCTTCTATTTTCCATGATTCTCACCCTCAGTTTCCTCATCTGAAAAATGGGGACAATTCACAGAGCTAATGCAAGAATCAAATAATAGATGAAATGACCTACAAACTTTAAGACACTGTATAAAAATTAGCTGTTATTATTATTTTGCCCCACAACAGCCCTTCAAATACTTGAAGTGATTTCTAAATCGCTAAGTCTTCTCTGGGTTAAACACCTCCAACCCTTTCAACCAATCCTTACAAGATATAACCTAGGGGCTTTCACCAATGAGATTATCAACGAAGGGACAGTCTTAAAATACATTAAACAATTTCTATGAAGCCCATCTCCATTTCCTACACTCCCCCATTCATTTTTTTTGTTTTCCATAGTAGTAGTTGGTGATTGCCCCATAGTCATTAATATAAGAGTAGATTCCATTTATATTTGGAGCCCCCAAAAATCTGGTACTGCTATATTTAAGTTTTTTTCAACAGGACTGAAATCCTAAACATATTTTCCTCCCACAAGTCTGCTATGTATTTCCTTTACCTAGTTGGACAAAGGTCAGAGTCATCCTTCCTTGAATAATGAGGAAAAGTTACCCATGAAGCACTGCATCAAAACTGGAATAACAAGAGCATGGCAGCTTCATTTGTTTGGGGTTGTATGTGTATATATGTGTATGTGGTAGTGATGGGGACATGGGAGGTCAGGATTCAGCCAACACTTAGTCAGAGGGAGGATTTCTCTCTAGCCATTTCACTCTTCAATTCTTTAGAGAATATGGTCTGGTAGAGGTGCAGTGGTTCTCTAGTCAAAAAAAAATATATCAGTTTACATCTTGCTTCTGACGGTCACTCACTAGATGACCTTAGACAAGAATTTAGATTCCTCTGGGACTGTTTCCTCATCTATAAAATAAGGTGTGAGTATGTGGGGAAGATGGTTATGTTAGTTACTTGGCCTCCAATGTATCTTCTACCTCTAAACCTATGATGCTTCTTTTATGAGGAAAAGACTCTGGTTTAGGGTGAGGACAAAAGCTTCCATATTAAATGAGTTCCCAAATGTCAGATACTACCTGGGGACTACCTCTCACTTTCCTAATCGTGAATAAGGCCTAGAAGGGAGCGCCTGTGTCTGAGCCGTGTGACTGAGCTACTGAGAGACTGGAACGTCCTTCCCTCTTATCAAAACCAACTTCTCTGTGATTCAAATTTTAGACATTCCACTTCTTCCATGAAGTTGTCCCAAATTTACCAGAGCAAGTATGATTAAGTTGAACAAACATTTATTAAGAACCTACTGTATATAGAGCACTATGGTAACTGTTGGGAAAGATAACAGGTTGAAATAATTTATTACCTCTGTTCTCATGAAACTTCCATTCTGGACTAGATCTGTTATTTCATCAAATAACTTCTAGGTAAGAAAGCATCCTGTCCTACTGCAGGTCAGCACCTGCTTAGTACCTTATGGTCTTAAAGAGTTATTTAGACCCCTGATAAGGTAAATGACTTATGCACAGTCACATGGGAAATATATATGAATTAAAATCTTTCTGCCTTTGAGGCTGCTCTCTAACCACAATAGTGTGTTGTTGCTCATACACAGATGGTTACAAACTAGCACATGTGATTTGTCTTTTGTGAGATAGAAGAGCAATACGTTTGACCTACTGAAGTTATCATGTCCAGATCCCTTTTTTCCAGCACTAGGTATTCTTCTGATCCCAAAGATTGTGCTTCCCTTATTCACCCTTGAAAAAATGGCTGGTTGACACAGTGATAGAGAATTGGAGTTGGTGTCACTTTGTATCCTGCCTCAGAAAATTATTAGCTATCTGATCCTGAATAAATTACTTAATTTCATCTGGAAGAGTTTTTTCATTTAAAAAGTGAGGCTGATAATAGCACTTATTCTACAGGGTTGTTTTGAAAATCTAATGAGATTATATATATATATATACATATCTTTGCAAACTTTAAAGCATTTTATAAATGCTAGTTAATATTATTTATATTAAAATGCACCATGACCCAGCCTTACAGCTCCTTCAGGTTTTGTATTATTTTTATTCTGTTGCTCAGATTTCCAATATTTCAGTCAATCAGTAAGCATTATTGATGAGGAGTAAACTGAGGGTCTAAACCGAGATGGGTCAGTTCCTTTCAGGAGGTCTAATAATCTCTTTCTCCTTCCCAAAGTCCCAACAGGCGGGTCGTTAGCGAATGAATTTCGCTACTCAAGGCTGTGTAGAAACAAAGTCTTTATTGATTAGAATAGAAACACCGGAGAGCCGGTGGGCAAAATGGCTGCATGGTACAAGGCCATTTGCAAAGAGAAGATTCCCGTTCTCTCTTTTTATGCAGTGATGTAGGGAGGTTCCTGAGAGTGATGTAAATTAAGATAAGGATTCTCTTGTTATCTTTTGAGTAGAGACAGAAGTCTCTTCCCCTGCTGTGACATTTGGTCTGTTTGAGCAGATTAGAATGGGGGCTGTAAAACCCTGGCCATCTCAGATAGCCCAAACTAGTTTGACCACATCAAAGTCCAAGTCCCAAATGTAGTTGGAGATCAAAGAATACCAAAGGGGCTACCGCCCTCAACAATTATCAAGTGCTTACTGTATGCCAGGGACTGTGTTAAGCTCTTGGGATACAAACAGAGGCAAAAAACAATCCCTGTCCTCAAAGAACTTAAAATTTATAAGGGAGACAACCAGCAAACAAATATCTGCAAAAAAGTGTTAAAAGGAAAAATAGGAAGTAAGTTACAGATGGAAGGCACTAGAATTAAAAGCAATTGAAAAAGGAAATCTATAGAAGATTTTAGGTGTGACATGAAGTTTGGGAAGTCAGGAGGCAACTAGATAACTATCTATACTCATCCCAGGAATTGAAGTAAAAATCGGTGTCCTACAGTTTGCAGATTCTTCCCTTTTTTGCCTTTTTTGAAAATTGAAACATTGAGCCTTCTACAATTTTGTGGTATCTCTCCTATTATCCATGACTCTCAGCCTGTTTCCTCATTTGAAAAATGGGACCAATTCACAGGGCTAGTGCAAGGATCAAATAATACAATACAGATCTATCTACTGATAGAATGCTGGAATCAGAAAGATCTGAGTTCAAATGAGGCCTTAGATACTTATAAACTCTTTGATCCTGGTAAAGTTACTTAAGCTCAATTTGCCTTGGAGGCAGGCTCAGTGGAAAGACCTGTAGTCAAACCCAATCTCAGATATTCATTAGTGTTGGACTCTGGGTAAGTCAGTTAACCTCCTTTTGTTTTAATCTACTGGGGAAGGAAAGGCAAACTACTTGAATACTCCATGGACAATATTGCCACACTATGTTCCAAGGGATCATGAAGAATGGGGACAAAATTGAACAACATCAGGGAAACCAGGAGCCAGGGATGAGGAGGGATAATGTTCCAGACATGGGGAAAATAGCAAGAGAGAAGGAGTATCTTCGTGAAATCTTAAGGAGGTTAATGTCTCTAGATCCAAGAATAGTAGGGAGTAAAGCATAAAAAAGACCATCAATGTAGGAGGGAACTAGGCTATGAAAGTCTTTGAATGCAAACAGGATTTTGTATTTGATCCTGGAGGTGATAGAGGTACTGAAATTTTGCAGCTGGCAGACTCACCAGCAGGCTATTTCAATAGTCTAAGCATGAGATGATAAGAGCCCTTTATTTGTGAAAGTCTTAGTTTAACTGAGAGCACAAATTTCTCAAGGAGAGGGGCATCTCTTAAGTCCCAAACCCACATGTCCCTATGTACTCAGGTGCCTCTTTAGGACTCTGGGGGATAACTGGGAGGAACAAAGCCTTCCTGCAAATGATGCATTAACAATGTGTATTTTCCCCCCTGTTTCATCCCCCATCCCTCCCTCCAGTCCTCATCATTTGTTCATTAAAGAAAAAGCATTTGGGATGTTCACAGATTCAGAGAAGTTAAACCGCTCCCACCCTCTCTCTCTCTCTCAGGCTCTGTGTGATCATTTAATGGTTGACTTAATTCAAGTGAGTCTGGGTAATGTGAACCATGCTGCCCACACTAATGTTAATAGCAATATACAGATTGCCCGGCAATCTTATAGAAAAGCAGCTTAATAAGATAATGGTGATAGAGCAGTGAAGAATGGACCATTTATAGGACAACAGGCAAACTGAGCTATGTAGAAGGAGAGCAGTATCCTTGTAGAAGTGGGGTAGGTGCAAAGGCTTTGCCAATTTTGTCTGATGATTATGAAAATGGTTGACCTCAGTAAGCCTCCCTCAGCAGAGATACCAAGACAGATACATAAATAGATGAAGCATTGGTTAATCACTTACCAAGTGCCAGGAACTATGCTCAATTCTGGGGATTAAAGAACAAGCAAGCAGAGGCAGGTTTTATTAATCAAAGATGAGCTCATCTGAGCACTCACATGGTTGATCTGTGTCCATAGTCAGAGCAGACCCTCCCCCAAGGAGACGCAGCATTATGTAGTGGAAAGAACACTAGGATCATGGGACAGAACAAACCTGGGTTAGAATTTGGCTTGTGATCTTGAGGGACAATACTTTAATTATTAATAGTGTGGGGCAAGTCATTTTAACTTCCCTAAGTCTCATTTTCAACTCTAAAATGGGGATGAGATCTAATTAATATGAATAAGTACCTATCTCACCGGGATGTCATGAGCATAAATAACATAATCAATGTAAAATGCTCTTCAAACCTTAAGGAATATTATGTTATACTTAACATATAGCACATAATTATAACTATATGCAGGTACAAGTATATCTAACATATGGTAAATTATATAATGTATAACAATGCACTTAATGTATAGCATATTATAATGACATATAAATACAACCTATAATAATGTATTATATTTAATATAGCATATCATTATTATTATGCATAAATACAAAGTAAAATATATATTTAACATGTTATTATAGCTATATGTAATGTAATATATAATGCATAATATAATATTTTGCATACACTTATTATACTATACTTCAGTTAGATATTCCTGATTATTTCCTAACATTAAGACTTCCACTCACAACATATAAAACTTTTCACTTGGTCTATGCAGGGCATTTATTTATTTCTTCCTCCCAGGAACTGAGACTGAAGAATAAAAAGCTTAAGGACACAGGTATTTGAAGGGTAGTAGAACCCCAAATCAGATTCCACTCCAGCCTAACCCTACTTAGGATTTTGGCCTACTTCATCTATTGTACTATCTGATTTTATCACCATTTACAAGGCTAGAATAGTACAATCTTTTCTATTATCCATCTCTTCTGTTCTTCGTGAGGCAGGAACATTTCTTGTTGCACTCTATCTCTTTAGTTGCTAGTAGCTCTCCCACCCAAATTATCCCATATTTGTTTTCTCTATGTTGTAAAAATATCTACATTAGGAAATGTATTATATCTCTTAAAAACAAGGACTGCCTTTTTGTTTTTGAATTTACAGCACTTAGGACACAGTAAAAGCTTGAAAAATATTGATAGATTGATTAGACTCTAGGGCATTCCAACTTCCCTATATTCTTCTGGATACACTTCTTTCCTTAAACCACAGGAAAACAAAACTAGTTTAACAGAAAACAAACTTTTACTAGCATTTGATTAAAAAAATCAATCAATTCTCAAGAATTTATTAAATACTTACTACGTACCAGGCACTGTTCTAACGAGCTGGGAATACAAAGAAAGGCAAAAACATAATAATGTTCCCTGCCCTCAAGAAGCTTATATACTAATGGGGAGAAGTAATCACAAAACCTATCACAGAGTTGTCTTTATGTGTTAGCTATGTTCTCTGGTCATAGGTTCTTCCTTCAGAAGGAAACTGGATCTCTTTTTTATTTTTTTCAATTAATCATTTATTAAAGTACCAATTTTCGAGGTATTCGAAACACTAGACTAGGAGACACTGCCATCCTCTCCCCCTACTCCCCAATGGAGATGATAGTCTAGTAGAAGATGAGCTATTAACACACTATTATACTATTGTTGATAGTATGATGAAGTTACAGATACAATACTTGAATCTAGCCTCTTGTAGTCTCCCCTAATCTGGCCATTAATGGTCAACTCAAGTTGACATTAAATCTTTTTCCTTTTTCATCTGGCTAATAGTTTGTCTTCCTTTACTTCCCTACCCTGCACCATTGGTAACTGCTTCTTCTAACCCTATTTTAGGAAGGATCCAGATGTTTTTTTCCTCTATCTTCTCTATAGCCTTATCAATATTTCCATTCCAATATTTCAATCTTTCTTCCCCCAGCACTGGCACTATGATTAAATCAACTGTGTCCTTATTGCCAAAAGAGATATATCAGTATACTTCTCCATGGCCCTATTCACCATTCCTCACAGACCTCTCTTACCTCTTTTGATTATAGAATACAGAATATAAGGTTCTTAGACAATATAAGGTTTTTATAGAATATAAGGTTCTTAAGGGCAAGATTCTCTCCTTGCTTTGGATTTGTATTTCTCCAGTACATAGCACAGTGGTTGGTACATTTTTATTGTTCAATCATTTTTAAATTGTGTCTGATTTTTTGTGACCCCCTTTGGGATTTTCTTGGTGAAGATGCTAGAGTAGTTTGCCATTTCTTTTTCCAGCCCATTTTTATAGATGAGGCATATAATAAGAGCTTAATAAATACTTTAAAATTTATTCATTCACCAAGTTGCCTCAGGAAATACTTTCAGTGCATCCTTTGTCTTAGAGCACAGGTTCTTAACCTTTTTTGTATCATGGATCTCTTACTCTTGTGGGCTCTCAAAAATAACATTTTTAAGTGCATATCATTACAAAAAAAATCACTTATATGGAAATACTTTACAATTATTGAAATGCATTTAAAAACAAATGAAAGGATCTCAGGTTAAGAATCTTTGCCCCATATGGAGCTCCAATCCAACTCAAGGTTCCTCTTCCTCTCCAAAACTGGACCCTTGTGGCCTCTTCCACCAACTTCCAAGGTCATCACTGTGGCTGCTTTTAGTTTTCTCATTTTTGAGGCTTCATTTGGATAAAAGGTGCTTGACCTGTGACTTTACCCTCTAGCCGGTGTGCTGAAGCCACTGACCTCTTCTTATAATAATGATTTTGAAGTGCATAGAAATACAAAGGAAATCAATTATTCTGAAATAGAGATGTATTTTTTCCCCATCCAAGTTCATGGACCTTCTGAAGTCTATCTATAGCTTCCTTGGCAGGGTGGCAGGGTTTCCCCAGGTTCTTAACCCCTGATTTAGATTGATTTCTTCCCCAACCTAGAAGTGATATTCAAGTTGTTATTACCTCACAAATCCATATGGCCTCCAAGATGGCCATATACAGAATTCTTATCAACATTCAAGAGGAAAGAGTATTTCTTCAGTTTCCATGGACTATGTGACACAAGAACCAGGGGCATTTTTAGAAGTAAATTCTACAGCTCTCTTTTTTTTTTTTTTTTTTTTTTTTTTAAACCATTTGAGATGTCCTTCACTATGGAATGAGCTAAACTGCATCCTGGATGTTGGATGGCTATTTGCTGTGGCTAGAGAGATTCCTCCATTGGGTGGGGGATTAGATTAGATAATTCCTAATTTTCTTTTAAAACTTTTAAAACACTACAATTCACAAATGCTTTCCAGGAGATGTCAAATTTAAAAGCCAAACACGCCCAGGGATAGGGATAGAGCCCCAGCTCTGCCTCTTCTCATCTCCCCTTAACTTAGTCATCAGTTGGTTCCTACAAAGCTAAACTCCCACCTTCATAACTCTTTTGCTTTGCTGAAAAACAATTGTTTAAACTCTACCTCTAGAAGGTTAGGGTGCCCTGGCCCCATGCTGTTTAGACCCATTGAACTTACTCTATCTTATGTATCTTATCTATCTGAACTTATCCCACTTATGGCTCTCTCATTCTAGCTCAGCCTTTGAGCTCCTGATGATATTCTTGGCCAAACATTTTTCCAGAGTCTGTTTATTTTGAGGGAAAAAGATGGAAATGGGTCATGGAGGGGGGAGTAAACAACTCTTGACTAACTAAGAGCTGATTCTCTAGTATATCAATCATTCAGGTCTGTTGCTTGGAAACATATCCCAATGCTACTGGACAAATGCCTTCCCCCTTGAATCTCACATACCACTTTGTTTTGTAGCTCTCTAATATTATTATATTATTTTTCTTCATCAATCAATGAGAACTTATTAAGCATATGCTTTATGCTACGTGCTAGAGATATAAATGCAAAGAATAAAACAGTACATACCCTCAAAGGGCCTATAATAGATTCATAGAATCATTATCTGTTTTGACATCTTTTCCCCTACTAGGCTGTAAGGGCACAGTCTTATTTAAATTTTATGTCCCACTCCATCACCTCGCATATTGTTCAGAATGTAAGATAATTAATAAGTATTGAAGAAATGAATAAATACACAATTTCCTTTCTTTTGAAAAATAAAATATTTATTAAGTACTTAGTATGCTTCAGGCACTGTGCAAAGTCCTAAGGATACAAATTCAAGTCAAAAAGATGAACTTAATTTAATGGAGAAAAAGAACAAGTGAAGGGGAGCTAGAAAATAGGGAAAGAATGAAATGATAAGAATTGTCCTCAGGTCCAAAGCATTTCACCATTGGTGAAGCGGTGGGGTGAAATCCAGAAAGTGGATAGGGCTGGAAGTGTCCCGATTTTCTTTTGGGGGGACTAGAGGACATAATCAGAAAGCCTCAATCTAAGGCATCCAGCAGCCAATATATAGCTTGCCTAGTCTACAAACCCAGGTCTCTTGACTTCAAGTCCATCAATGATACAGCAGGAGGTTCCTGCTTCATTAAGCAAAAAGGGAACCTTAAATGGAAATATTAACCTAATGCAACAGAGTAGTGGAGGAGGCGGAGGAAGGAATGGGCACCCCTCTTCATAATCTTCCCCTAAGCCTTGCTGATGTTCTGTGCATGCCAGTTAGGCTGAAGGAAAATGTTTTATTAATCGACGTAAGTCTGTTTCCCTTACATGGGGAAGTGTCTCTGCTGGAGGTCGAGGTGAGGGGGAGGAAGGATCTGACTGCTTATGAGGGAGGGCAACAAACCTCTCAAGTGGGGAAAGATGGGGCGGGGGGAAGAAGAACAGTCACAAAGAGGAGCAGGGCTGGAAGTAGTGAAAAAAAATGAAAATAATCTAAGGTCATATATGGTGAACTGTTTTTTCAATTTCTCTCATGCAGAAACATCACAAAGGAGACCGGAATGATTCCAATAGTCACTACGCATCAGAAAACACAGCAAGAGAGAAGTGAGGCTTACAAATCATGAAGAAAGATGAGGATCTGGTATTGTGATTCCTCAAAGTCTGTAGAAGGCAGCGCTTATGATACCCCAGGGATGACACTCCCCAGAAGTCTCCATTCGTCTGTCCTTGTCATCTATCCCCCCACCTATACCTCCTCCTAGCTTCCCAGACTCAGGAATGGGAGAGCACCCATAGATCACTGTGATGGGGCCAAAGCTCCGATAGAGAAGGGGGGGCCTCTGGGTAAGGGGGCCTGTTTTCTGTCACTGGCTTACAACAGGCTCCCTGTATGGAGCTACCTTCTTCTTCAACTCCTGAAATGAGTCAGGATCAGGCAGCAGCTGAATTTCCCCTCTTTTCACTCCTGTGGATCTGAGAGACACTCAGAATCTGACCAGAGCAGACAGCCAAGACCCAAGCTCCAGTGTACTCACAAGGGGCAAGGGATTGACTAGAAGACCACAGAATCTCAAATCCTTCTCTTGCTTCTGGGGCTAAATCCCAACTGCCAGAGGCTTTCCCAACAAGATTACCTTCCAGGTACTTTGCTCCTAGCCTGTAGTAGATTATTCATTTGTATGTTCTTTCCCCCATTGGAATGGAAGCTCTTTGAGGACTGGGATGGCTTTTTCATGTATCCACAGAATTTAACACAATACCTGGCATAGAAAAAACTCTTAATATGTGGCCACTGGACTCAGATGGTTCTGGAAGAAAAAGTGAGGAAGGGGAATTCATACAGCCTTCCTTCTTCAACCCAATTCACTCACATGTCATGGTATCACCTCCCTGATGTCATGATCCTCTTCCAGAACAAAGGACAAAGAAACAATAATCTCTTGTGTAAGAGTAGGAGCAGCCCCACTGAAGACCCAACTGGAACTGATCAATTAGGAAACTCTTTCCATTTCCTTCCTTCTCCCTCTCTCCCTCCCTCCTTCCTTTCCCTCCCTCCATCCATCCCTGTTCTTTTCATCTATCTTTCTATCTTTCTTTCTTTCTTTCTTTCTTTCTTTCTTTCTTTCTTTCTTTCTTTCTTTCTTTCTTTCTTTCTTTCTTTCTTTCTTTCTTTCTTTCTTTCTTTCTTCCTTCCTTCCTTCCTTCCTTCCTTCCTCCCTCCCTTCCTTCCTCCCTCTCTTCCTTCCTTCCTTCCTTCCTTCCTTCCTTCCTTCCTTCCTTCCTTCCTTCCTTCCTTCCTTCCTTCCTCCCTCCCTTCCTTCCTCCCTCTCTTCCTTCCTTCCTCCCTCCCTTCCTTTCTTCCTTCCTCCCCTTCTTTCCCTCCCTCCCTCCCTTCCTTCCTTCCTCCCTCCCTTCCTCCCTCCCTTCCTTCCTCCCTCTCTACCTTCCTTCCTTCCTTCCTCCCTCCCTTCCTCCCTCCCTTCCTTCCTCCCTCTCTTCCTTCCTTCCTCCCTCTCTTCCTTCCTTCCTTCCTTCCTTCCTTCCTTCCTTCCTTCCTTCCTTCCTTCCTTCCTCCCTCCCTCCCTTCCTCCCTCTCTTCCTTCCTTCCTCCCTCCCTTCCTCCCTCCCTTCCTTCCTCCCTCTCTTCCTTCCTTCCTCCCTCTCTTCCTTCCTTCCTTCCTTCCTTCCTTCCTTCCTTCCTTCCTTCCTTCCTTCCTTCCTTCCTTCCTTCCACCCTCCCTCTCTTCCTCCCTCCCTCCCTCCCTTCCTCCCTCCCTCCCTTCTTTACTCCCTCCCTTCCTTCCTTCTTCCCTTCCTCCATTCATCCTTCCTTTCCTTCTTTCCTTCCTTCTTCTCCCCTCTGTGCACATAGGGTATGATACCCTCCTGAGATATCTTGGGCTTTATGACTAGATTTCTTTCTTAAGGACCATGCCCCAAACCCAAATCACTCTGACTCTCATTGATTGGCTAACAATAGGTCCCAGGCCAAACCCCAGTTGGTCATTTTGGGGGATCTTGATTGACTCAGAATGATTGCAGATAGCATTCATTTCTGTTTGGGCCAGAAACTCTGAGGGTTTTTCTCTCCTCGATTTATTTATTTATTTATCACTATTTTTGGACTAGGTGAAAGAGGCCATTCTTAGTTTCAATTGCTTAATCACTGAATGGATGTGGCCTCAGTCTCCCACTGCATCCAGGGCCATATAAAGGTTATAAAGGTTGATAGGAAATACAATTGTATCAATTATTTTTGTAAAGATGAAACAGGCTTACAGTTCTAAAGATCTCTCTAAAGATCAAAATAACCATAATAAAGTAGAGAATACAAGTTATTCCCATTTTACAGATAGAAAAAATAAGCCTCAAAAATTAATTGAAACTCTTAAGAGATACAAAAGAACTTTAGGAATTTTCTAGTCCAATTGAACTCAGAGAGTTTATGGGATCTCTCTTCCAGAAATCATCTCTTTCATCTTCCTCATTTTAAAGAAACTGAAGCCAGGAGAGATGAAGTTAGTTGCCTGAGGTCACAGAGATAGTATTAGACAGTGCTAGAATTTAAATTTACATCCTTTGATTCCAGGTCCAACTCTCTTTCGCTTGGACCAAGGTACTTCTTGTTAGGAGCTGCAATGGATAAAGTCGGGAAGACCAGACACACTTACAAGCTGTGTGACCCTAGCCATGTCACTTAACCCCTGAGTGCTTCAGTTGCCTCAACTGTAAAATGAAGATAATAACAATAACTATCTTATGGAGTTGTTATGAGGATCAGATGAGTTACTATTTGTAAAACACTTAGCATAGTGTTTGGTATATTAGAAGGGGCTTAATATATATACTTGCTTAGTTCTCTCCTCCCTAAGGCCACATGTATATTCAGTGGCACAGATGAAACTCAATCCCTCAACTCCAATTCCAACCCAACTTCATTATAATAAGTTGCTAAGATTGTAAAAGAATCAAGTTTTGATACATTTTTTTTTTGCTAAAGCAATTGGGGTTAAGTGACTTGCCCAGGGTCACACAGCTAGGAAGTGTGAAGTGTTTGAGGCCAGATTTAAATTCAGGTCCTCTTGACTTCAGGGCTAATGGTCTATGCACTGAACCACCTAGCTGCCCCAAGTTTTGACACATCTTTACAATCATACCCTCCCACCAAACAAGATAGAAGTATTTTTATACTCTACAATTATGGCCTTCCTATATAATAAATCCAAATTGTCATTCTTGCTTCTTTTGCTTCTCCTTACCATGATATTCTTGACTCTACTGGACAATCCATTTCTTGACTCATGTACTTTGATATCTGTTATTATAACAATTGACCCAAATCTATATCCTCATTTAAGCCTTACTCAAAGGCTCAGTCTTGATTCAGACTCTGGGATTAATTTGTGCAGTAAAACTATAGTTCTGTTTTATGCAGTACAACTATAACAATCATTAACTCTACAATTCACAGTTAAGAGTAACATGTTGATGGCGTCACTGAGCCTTTCCACACTAAGGATAATTGACACATGCTTTTTCTTTTGAATGGTAATGTGGATGTAATGGGTAAAATGTTGAACCTGAGTTCAAATTCTTCTTCGGACATTTACAATCTGTGAAACCCTAGACACACCAGTGGATTTTTCTCCACCTGTTTTACCATCTGTAAAAAAGGAAAAAGAACAGCAGCTATCAAATAGAGTTCCTGGAACTTCCAATGAGGTAATATAGGTAAAATGTCTTATAAAACAAAGCATTATGCGACCAGAGCTAGTCTGATGCTCAGCTCTGATAATCAACCCACCAATCAACATTTATTAAGTACCTACTGTGTGCCAGGGACTGTATTATGTGCAGGGTGTCATATATCCTCATATTCCTTGGTTTCCTGATCATTTCTCTTGGAATTAAGCCTTTCTCTGTCCAGTTCTATTGACAAGAGTCTAGTATTTAGATCAGAGTCCCCAAGATCTTCTTCCAGAATCTTCAACATAAAGAAGATCCAACTCACTTCCAGTTGATCAATGATGGACAGAGGTAGCTGCACCCAGAGAAGAAACACTGGGAGGGGAATGAAAATTGTTAGCACTAATATCTGTCTGCCCAGGTTGCATGTACCTTCGGATTCTAATGTTTATTGTGCAACAAGAAAATGATATTCGCACACATGTATTGTACCTAGACTATATTGTAACACATGTAAAATGTATGGTATTGCCTGTCGTCGGGGGGAGGGAATAGAGGGAGGGGGGGTAAATTGGAAAAATGAATACAAGGGATAATATTATTAAAAATATATATATATATATAATAAAAAAAAAAATAAAAACAAAACAAAACAAAAAAAAAAAAAAAAGATCTTCTTCCAGGTCTCTCTCATTCCCCCTAGCTGGATTTCTGCTTTGACTATTGCCAGACTCACTTGTCCCAGCACTCAGCCCAACTAATGGCTGGTGTCCACAATACTGACTTCTCATTATTCTGCACTAGCACCTGTTCTCTGCTGCTAAGATTTTCCCAAACCACTACCCTACTCTGGCTATATCATCTCCATGCTTTAGCCTCCCCTACTGCCTAACCAAATCACCCTTAATAAGGTTTGCTGAATAAATTTCTAGTCTTAACCACCTTCTAAGAACCAATCCTTTGTTACTGCTATGACTCCAGAAGTGTCTTTATTCCCCAAATTATGGCCCTGGTTTTTTTTCTTTCATCTTCCCTTCTTAATGAGATTCTGTGGATCCTATTTTGTATATAGAGTTGCTTATTCTTTCTTTTTTGTTTTACTAACTAACTCTTTCCCCTATGGCTCATTGAAAGTGATTTCTCTTTTGTCTCTGTGCTCTTCTGCTAAGCAGATTCACTGTGGCAGGATTTATTTCTGGGTTCAAATACTTCCTATCAGAAAAATCTGGTATCAAATTTAAAACCTTCTTATTTTAAAGTAAGCTCATTTTCTCTTGTTCCATTCTTTGTAATGATGTTGTGGTTCTGTCATTTTTCAGTTGTATTGGACTCTTTGTGACCCCATTTGGAGTTTTCTGGCAAAATAATGAAGTGGTTTGCCACTTCCTTCTCCAGCTCATTTTACAGATCAGAAAACTGAGGCAAACAGGGTTAAGTGACTTGCCTAGGATCACACAAATACTAAGCATCTGAGGTCAGATTTGAACTCAGGAGAATTAATCTTCCTGACTTCAGACTCAGCACTCTGCACTACGGTGTCATCTAGATGCTCTTCTCTTTACAATTAGAATTATTCAAAATTGAAAATGGCTACTGAGATAAATACTGAATTTAATGCCTGAGGGGTCTAAATAGTCACGTGTAAGGCATATTATAGAAGGGATTCCTGCTCAGGTACAAATTTCATTAAGTGAATTATAGTGTACTGAGCAACTGACTCAGAGCCAGCAAACTCAAACCTGGAATGCACAGTATTGCCCTAGAAATTCAATCTGGGGTCTGTCATTGCTTTGGTTTGGTCTCCAATCTACCCAAAATATGTAGGTTCTCTTATTGTTGAATGGAGTGTATATAAGCTAATTTTGCTTTCCTGGGAGAACACAGTGTATTCTATTATCAGCCCAGAAGACTTAAAATAACTCTGTTCTGGTCAGAGAACCAAAAATGACCCCTTTATCTCCGATGGAAACAATATATGAAAGGTTTAAACTGAACTAGCAGAGACTGAAGAAAAAAATTCATAAGAAAAGTTGTAAGTTAGTTGGGTCACTGATATTCTCAAGAAGAGAACAAGAAGAGAGGACAGCTCCAATAGACAATAAAGAGACGATGCTCTCTGTATACATAATTCCCATGGTTATATCATAATTTCATTTTAATATCTAAATATTTTCTAAGCATGAGAAACCTAAGGATAAAGGAAAAATCCATAATAATTCTTCTCTAATATGTCTCAGAACTATAGTTAATTCTCAGTTTTTCATGCTAGGAAGAGAAGAAAGACGAAGTAATTTCCCAGAGAACACTCCCTTCTCCACCCCTACACCAAATTGCCTATATTTGGTTTTGTAGTGTATTGCATGATTTCTATTTTAAAGTAGTAGATTTACCATTGTAATTCTTTTTGGTTGCTTAGAACAACATTAAAACCAGCTCATGTTCCTTGAAAACCAGCAGACTAAGTGTGATAGAGGCTGAAGTGGGGGAAGGAAGAGTACCACTGAGAATTTGGATAGAGATGAAAAATTTGTCTTCTGGGTATTAAAAATCTGGGCTTAGATAATCAGAGTACAGAGGAAAAATACTAAGAGCTGAGTTCAAGAGATTGAATCAGGACCCCTGCCTTGAGGCAGAGATATGAATAAATCGTTGATGCTCAAAACCCTTTCAGGAATAGAAATTCTTCCACTTCATCTGCCTACCATCCAAAATACCATCAGATGCTATTGTCCAGAATTGATGATAATTTTTAAAAAGAGACAAATAAACTGCAGGCTAAATTGCCACTGAGAATAATGAGGACTCAAGGATCTAGCAAGGGCTGGGCTGCTAGATTTGCTGGCATCAAGGGGAGACCTTGCTGTGCACTGGATGCAAATCAAAGAAAATGAGACTTGCAATTTTGCATTAATAGCCAGAAAAATGCAGGGAGAAAAGTTCTCCTTTTGGGTTTCTGAAGCAAACAAATAAGACACTCAGTATGTTGGTGGCTGAATTAGTTGGGGGAGATTGATGCACATTTCATGTGTCAGGGAGCTGAATCCCCACGAATGGAGCCAGTCTCCCAGAAAATGGCTTCTTTATATAGTTCTATCCATTTATTGTTTGATTGGACTTTCTGTATATTAAATTCAAGCTGCTCTCGAGCTCGTGGGTATTATGATGCGTTGACTCCACGGGAAATAATGAAGGTGATGGGATTTTATAGCATTGCATTACAAAGGAGGCGTCTCAGGTCTCATCCATCTCTCCATCAACAAGCTGGTATGGGAGGTGGCACTTATATTAAAACGATTTTTCTGATCCAGCTTAATGATACTCGTTGGAATCTTGGCACCCGGAATATGATTACATGGCTAAATGTAATCTCCATTTCTTTCTCACCCTCTCCAGTTCCTTATATGCCAGACCCCTGCTCCTTCCCAACCTGTCTGTTTATTGCTGTGGAATCAGAGAAAGCAAATTCCTTCCCAACTTCTCAAAGAAAGTCAGGAAGCAGACAGAGGTCACTTTGAAGGCCGTAATGGGGAAGGCATAGTTTTTATATATGAAGGCTGCTGATTGGAATACTCTAGGTCTCCAAAAGCTAACTGTGAAATCTTACTTCTTGGCTTAAAAGAAATCTGTAATGTGAGCAATATTGTACTCTGTTCAAGGGGAATGTTTGAACTTGGTCTATCCCCTCTAATAACAAAGTTTAAGAATAACACAAATATGAAGGACATAATATCAGGAGAATATAAGACCAGAAAAAAATGTCAAGCTTCATGGTTAAGAGCATTAATAGTAAAGAATATTAAAGGCTCTGTTCCACTATAGGCTAACGGGAGGAATTTTATCCAAAGACATCACGATTTCTGTACGGCTATCTCTCCCCACTTCGCAGTAAAGATTCTAAGGACAAAACAAAATGAACAACAATCATTGATTCATAGTGGGATGGGATTTCGAGGTCCTCTGGTCTAATCCCCTCATTTTACAAATAAGAAAACTGAGCTCCAAACAGGTTAAGAAATGGATAAGGTTACCCATGCTACACGTGAAACAATCAGAATTTGAATTCAAACTTCTGTTCCTGAATCTGTAGACTTGAAGGTAGTTTTTTTTTAAAAGAAATACTGAAAATAAAGTATTTCTTTTGATTGGTAGGATATTTTTGTATTGCTTTTGAGAGGTTGTCATATCTCCACCACCAGAACCCCTTCCAATTTGGGATTAAAGTAGGGGAAATTGTAAAGATTGATTATCTAGTACTTGAATATTAATAAAAGAACAGAATATCAAAATCCCCCCCAAAACTGGAAGGTTTCCTGATTAGTTGAGGTTTGGCCCAGATTGGCAAAACCTCCAATCTGGATGTTTCAGGAGGTGGATGTCAATGCTAGCACAAAGGGGTCTGGGGAGAAAGGAAGGCAATCTGGGCTTGGGCAACAGACCAAACTATTCAAGATAGCTGTTGGGCCCCAGGGAATTATGACAAAGCTGTTGAAAATAGAAGACCAAGACTCAGCCTATGTACCTAGTTAACCTAAAATAGGTTTTGTAAAATGCCAAACATACCCAGGCTTATCTGGAAAGATTTATTTGATGTACTTTTTATTTCCCCATAGTAACATTTCTTTAATTATTCTTTTTCCTTGTAAATGATCCCCTGGAAACAGCACACCTGGTCTAAGCAGGTGGGCCAGAGGAGGGAAAAGGGAAAGAAGGTACGGTTCTCTATGTGATAAACATCTCACAGTAGCAGCAAAGGAAACAGGATTCAGGAGGCATGGGGATTTGGGCATGGGCAAAATCCTAAGATTCCACTGGATTCATCATATTGAGCCTTGGATATGACTTTTCTAAGATTATAGCTGAGAAGAAGCCAATGCCTGAGGCAGTTTCCCAAATGGAGACAGATCCTACTTTTGATGTAGGCCACAAAATTCTGTATGTGACCATCTTCTGCCCAACACAGAAGCCTGAACAGGAACTCCTTATTATGGGATTGGACAAAAAACTCCTCAGGTGGGCGAAAAATCAGTAGGGCAAGAAGCTGCAGACTGGCTCTGGATCTCTGGGGGAGAGGGAGGGCCAGACAGCTTTGTATTTACACAGTTTTGAGGCAGAATAATTGCTGCTCATGGGAAAGAATCATGTTTATGTTTACTAGTAGTCTTGTAGCAGTAAAAATAAAAACAAGATTCACGAAAGAAAGAAGGGAGAGGGAGAAAAGGAGGAGAGAGAGAAAACAAAAAGGGATAGGAAGAGTGAGAGTGGGAGAAGGACAGAGAGAAAGAGAGAAGGACAAAGAAGAGGGACAGAGAGAGGGAGGAGGAATAGGAATCAGGAGGAGAAATGGAGAGGGAAAGGGATGGGGGACATAAGGAAGAAAGGGGGACAGAGAGAGAAGAAAAAAAAGGAAGAAAGGGGAGGCAGAAGGAAAAGGGCCAGAGGAAGAGAAAGAAAGGGAGAGAAGAAAGAAAAGAGAGAAGGAAGTAGAGAGGGAGGGACTTAAGAAGAGTGAAAAGGGGACAGGAGGGAAAGAGGGGGAAAAGAGAAAGAAGGAAAGAGAGAAGGAAGGAAAAGGAGGAAGACAGCAAGAGAAAAAAGAGGAACAATGGTAGAGGGAGAGAAAGAAAGGGGTGGGAGAAGAAGAAAGGGGGTGAGAAAGGAAAAGATGGGGGAGAGGTGAAAAGGGAGAGAGAAAGAGAGCAAGAAAGAGAAGGGGATGGAAGGAGGGAAGAATAGAAAGAGGTTGCAGAGGTGAAAAGGGAAGAAGGAAGAAAGGAAGGAGAGAGGAAAGAAGGAAAAATGGAGAAAGAAGAAGGAGAGGAAGAAAAGGAGAAGGGAAGTGTGACGATGAGTGTTTGGCCTATTTTTTGAGATTCTGGCAGGGAGTTATAAAATGGGCACCATCAGAGTTGAAATTAAGTTTAAGAGCAAAGTTTCACTACTTTAAAAATCCATAATTTCAGATGGCCCAAGGGACAATGTACACAAGATCAAAGAAATGGCAAAGTTATTCCTGCTTGCACATGTCTCTGTTTACCTAGACTCACAATGCTATGTCTGTCATGACCCCAATAATGGGGCTGCTCTGTGCTTCCTCTCTCCAAGCTAGAAATGTTACTGCCCTAAAGCATCAGGATAAATCTGTAGACTGCCTGGTGGTGGAGATAGCTCAGAGCTAGAAAACTTACCCCTCATCTCCTGCTCCTACCTTGTGGGCTATGGCCCTCTCTCCCAGGGCTAACCATTTTTAAACTTCCAAGGCCTGAGCCAAATAACAGCCAATGAATTCTGATTCTGGTACTACTGGAGGGAAATATTATCAAGGCACTCATCCTTCCCAAGCAGCCCCTGGGAATCCTGCCTGAAATTCTGGGGAAAATGAAGGGCAGTGGAATATGGCAAATAAAAAAAAAAGAAATCTGGAGTCTGAAATCAGTTTTGAGTTCTACCTCTATTCCTTAGAAGCACAGAATCTCAGTGGATAAAAAGCCAGACCTGGAATTAGGAAGTTTGTCTTTCAGTCATGTCTGACTCTTTGTGTCCACGGACCATAGGATACTAGATCCTTCTATTTTTTTTTACTCTCTCTCTCTCCCTCCCTCCCTCCCTCCCTCCCTCCCTCCCTCCCTCCCTCCCTCCCTCTCTCTCTCTCTCTCTCTCTCTCTCTCTCTCTCTCTCTCTCTCTCTCTCTCTCTCTCTCTCTCTCTGTCTCTCTGTCTCTCCAAGTTCATGCTCACTGTTTCCATGACATAATACACCCTAACCTTTGCCATCCTCTTCTCCTTTTCCCTTCAATCTTTTGTCCCAATCTTTCCTTATGGGGCCAAAGTCTTTCAGTTTCCGCTTCAGCTTTGACAATCCAAAGAATAGTCTAAATTAACTTCTTTAAGTATTGACTGATTTGTATCCTCCTAATGTCTAAGGGCCTCTCAAAAGTCTTCTCCAGCATCACAATGTAAAAGTGTTGACTCTTCACCTTTCTTTATAGTCTAACTCTCATAGTCATACATTGCTATGAGAAAAACCACAGCAAATAGGGACCTCAGTCAATAAGGTGATATGTCTGGTTTTTTAGTATGCTATCCAGATTTGCCACAGTTTTCATTCCAAGAAGCAAATGTCTTTTAATTTTATGGCTGTAGTCGCCATCTGCAATGATCTTTGAGCCCAAGAATATAAAATCTGACACCATTTCCATTTTTTCTCCCTCTGATAGCCAGGAAGTGATGGAACCAGTTGCCAAGATCTCAGCTTTTTTGATGTTAAACTTAGTCAGCTTTATACTCTCCTCTTTCACCTTCATCAAGAGATTTCTTAATTCCTCTCCACTTTCTGCCATCAGAGAGATATCTTCTGCATATCTGAGATTGTTGCTATTTCTCCTGGCAACCTTCATTCTGACTTTTGATTACTTCACCCTGGCATTTCACATAACATATTCTGCATATGTTAAATAAAAAAAGGTAACAATATATAGCTTTGTTATACTCCTTTTCCAATCATAAGTCAATCAGTTAGTTGTTCCATGTTTGGTTCTATCTGTTGCTTCTTGACCTACATATAAGAGACATCTCTTGTCTCTTTGAGGACTTGCCACATTTTGTTGTGATCTGTACAGTCAAAATGAAGAAGACTTGAGTTTAAATGTGGCCTGAGATACTTAACTAGCTGTGTGCCTCTGGGCATCACTTAACTCCATTTAATCTCAATTTCCTCAGATGTAAATGAAGCTGGAGAAAAACCACTCCAGTGTCTTTGCCAAAGAAAATCCCAAATGTGGTCATGAAGAATTAAAACCAATAACACTATCTGAAAAGACCCACAAGACTGCCAAAGATGACCAAAAAAGAAAATGCTAAATGTAGGAGGGGCTGTGGGAAAATAGTATTCTAGTAGAGTTATGAACCGATCCAGCTAATCCAGAAAGCAACTTGGAGCTATGCATAAAGTTACTAAACACTGTTTTCCTCTTGCCCAGATCTATAATATTATGTCTATATCTATATGTTTATATCTTTTAGACTTCTACTGAAAAGAAATCAAAGAAATGAAATGGTTCTATATGGAAAAAATTGACAGAAGCTCTTTTGGTAGTGACCAAAAAACTGAAAACTAAAGGGGTGCCTAGCCATTGGGAAAATGAATAAATTGTGATATAACAATGTTATAGAATACAACTGTGCTGTAAGAAACGAGGAAACAGATGATTTCAAGGAGATATGGGGAGACTTGTATGAATTGGTGCAGAGTAAAGTGAACAGAACCAAGGTCAATCTACAACATCTCATCAATATTATAAAAGTACTTTTAAGGACTTTTATAACTTGATGAAGAATAAAGTGGGAAGAACCAGAACAACTTATATAATAACAACACTGCAAAGACAAACAACTTGGAAAGCTCATAGAACTATGATCAATACAATGATCATCCATGATTCTAGAAGGGCAACAATAAAACATACTATCCATCTCTTGACAGAGATTTAGGGTGCAGAATCAGAATTTTATGGCCAATGAAGGAATTTGTTTTGCTTGACCATGCATATTTGTTATGAAGAATTTGTTTTTTCTTTTTTTCCCTCTGTTTTCTCCCAATGGGGTGGGAATGAGGAAGCTTTTATTAATAAAACGATTTTTTAAAAAAGGGGTTGTCACAGATATGGGATACTGCACACAATTTCAGTGATCTCACTGTCTTTTCTTTGCTATAAGATTTTTCTCATTAAGGATGGATAATCTATAAATGCTTGTAATGCAAAAAAGCATACCAATAAAGAGAGAGAAACAAAGAAAGACAGAGAGACAGACACAGAAAGAAAGACACACACACAGTGAGAAACAGAGAGAAGCCCTTCTGCAGTCTTTCTAATAGTGATCATCCAATCATCCAATCTCTGCCAGCAGGGAGAGAACCTACTGTGGTCTGAGGCAGCCCATTCCAGTTTTGGACAATACTAATTGCTAGGAAGTTTTTTTTTTTTTTTTTTTTTTTTAACTTACACCAAGCCTAAATCTGGCTTTCTGCAGATTATAGTTATAGTTCTGCCCTTTAGAGTCAACCAAAGTAAGTAAAATCCCACTCTATCCCTCCTTTTTTTCCCAAATGAGAGTCCCTTGAACAAATGAAGGGGGTACTCATATAAAGATAGCACAGTGCATTGAGTGTTGGATCTGTAGTCAGGAAGACCAGAGCTCAAATGTGGACTCAGAAACTTACTGTCTGTATGACCCTGGACAAGTCCCTTTATCTAGGCCTGATGCAGTTTTCTCATCTGTAAAATGAGGATGAGAATAAAGCTATTTCCCAAGGTTGTTGTGAGGATCAAATGAGATGATATGTAAAGTGCTTCCCACTGAGGTGTACAAGGCAAACATTTGTTAGCCTCCTGAGCTTGGATAAATTATTTCATATAGTTTCAGTTTCTACATCTATAATATGAGGGAAAGAATATTTTTGCTATCTATCCCACTACTGTTATGAAACATCCCATTTTACTGCTGGAAAGCTCTAATGACTTGGAAGCTTTTCCTTCTATGAAACTTAGGTCTACCTCTATAAACTGTACTAATATCTTATAGCTTCAAATTAAAACACACAAATACCCACAAAAACCAATGAAAACATGCTCAGAGCTCTTTGAGACAGAAGAAAAAAACAAATCAAATATCCTATTTTTTATTATTTGTGTTATGAAAATTCTTGTTTGATTATAAGTTAATATAAGCAATAAGTAAAGGGAAAATGGAAAAAAAATCTAATATTACAAATGTAATGTCATGTGGAAACATTCCAACCCTTTAAATGCTTAAAGCCAACATGTATCCCAAAAGCAGAGGTGTGCTGGAAAATATTTAACAAGAGGCTCATTGAAAAAAAGTGTTTTCAGGACACATTTTAAAATTTAATTTGTATTATTAACATTTTCTCAATCACTTTCTTACGTCTAGACCAGTGAAGATAGGAAATGGAAATGGAGCTATTATGTTTATTATGTTGTATATAAAGATCCCTACTGGTCACATATTGAGTTAGAAAATCACACATTAACATTTCCTATGTTTTATTGTATTTTTCTTTATTTTGTCAAATATTTCCTAATAACATTTTATTCTGGCTCAGATGTACTGTGGGAGTGTTGGAGGTTGCATGAGGCCAGTAGGAGGTTTGTTTAACACCTCTGGTCTAGGCATTCAGTGACACAAATCAAGCCCTCATTTGTAACATTTGCCCATTTCTGAATTGTAAATAGCACACTGCCAATTTAACAATTAGCTCTCCTGGTAAGAGCTTGCTCCAGCATATCCCTGCAAGCCATTTCTTTCTCAGATTAAACATTCTTAGCTCCTTTGACCAATTCTCTTATGCTATAAAGTTGAGATCTGTTAACATCTTGGCCTTTCATCTTTGGATACTCTCTAGATTATCAAAATATTTCCTAAAATATAGTACCTATAACTTTAGTTCATAATACTCCAACTATAGTCTGAATAGGGCAGAGCACTTTGCGATCCTCACCTCTTAGTTTATATATATCCTTATATTTCTCTCAGAATAGCCTAGGGTCTCTAAGGAGTGATCTAATTTTGGAATATTTAAGTATTCAAAGACAGAAAAAGTCAAGAATTAGACAGTGCAATGGCCCAAGCAAACTGACACCAATCCAGCAGAGCCTAAATATTGCACTGCAGAATGACCTTGACTAAACTGACTTATCTCCCCCAAATACTATACTACCTGAGATTGTTATTTGATAGAGAATTCAATTCAATTCAATCAAGTACCCATTCTGTGCCAGATTTTGTTGCTAGGCATAGAAGATACAAAGAAAAAAAAAAAGGAAACCAGTAGAGCAGATTATTTACACAATATATTGAAGCAAATGAATCCAGGACTATGATAAGAGTTTATTATTTGATTAAAACTGCTTAGGGACACTAGAAAGCAGATGGCAGAAGTTAGGCATAGACCAACATTTCACACCATATACAAAGATAGGTTCTAAATGAATATGTGACGTAGACATTAAGGGTGACCTTATAAACAAATTAGAGAGTGCAGAGTGAAGTGAAGAAAAAAAAACAATTTATAAAATAACACCACCAATGTTAAAACAAACCAACAAACAAACTTTGATACTTAAGAACTCTGATCAGAATAATGGATGACCCAAGTTTCAGTGTTCTATTAATGATGCTATCCATTTTGTGACAGAGATTTAGGAATATGTACATGTGTATACACACATATATGTATATCTGTATGTCTATGTATGGATAAAGACATGACTCATGCAAGAATTTGTTTGGTTTAGCTATGCTTACTTGATATGAGTTTTAAAAAATCTTTTTTAAAAGCTTTTTTTTTAAGGAAGGGGTGGGGAGTCAGGGAAAATGGAAAGATTTTTTGTTAACTGAGGAAAAAATTAAGTATAACATAGGATCACAGATTTAGAAACAGGGGGTGGGGGAAAACATTGGATATCATCTAGTCCAACCACAGAATGAAGAAACTGAAAAGTTTCTAAAGAGGTCTAGTGGCTTGCCTTCAATCATATAGGTCTGGGGTTGGAATTCAGGCCCTCTAACTCCAAAATTAACATGCCTTTAAGAAGGAGAAATACAAGATATGCAGAAAATCAAAAGAGGAAAGGGAAGAGGGAGAAGAGAGGAGCCAGAAAAAGCCTCAAGCAAGAGGTAACACTTGATCTAAGCCTTGAATAGAATTTAGGATTCCCAGAGCTGGAGGATGATCATTCTTGGCATTGGAGATGGTCTGTATTCCACTCATTTTGCTTGTACCTCGAGTTAGCCTGGAACATTGCGATTCCTTGCTGTGATGTGAGTCTGTCCCCACCCACAGAAACTTCAGCCCTTGAGAACTGTCTGCTTGTTGTTAATTTCCTTAGGGGAAAGAGCCCTTGGCTGTCTGAAACCTGGAGGATGAATTATGATCAGATTCTACAGGGCAAGGTTCCAGGGACAATCTGGGCTGTATGGTGCTCCCCTGCCAAGCTGTAAGACACCTAGAGAGGTGAGGACTAATAGGAGCTCACAATTCTATAGTGCTTTATGGTTACAAGATATATAATGTGCAATGTTTCAATTAATCTTCTCAACAACCCTGGGAAATAAATCACTTTATTTTACAGATGGGGAAAACAAGTCTCAAGGCAGTTAAAGAGATCTGCCTAGAGAATTCCATAGCTAGAAAAAGGCAGCCTTGGGATTGGAGCCCAGATTTTCTGACTACTAGACCAGTCCTATTTCCATTATAGTTTCCTGTAGGTGAATTGCCATCCACAGGGAATAAGCCAGAATATCCAACTGGAAGATTAACTAAAAAGTCTCTTTGATGCAGTTTCTTATAGTTAGAAAACTCCTTCAGATGCTTGTCTGAAAAATTCTTCAAAACTTGTGTTAGTTCTTGGTTATTGATCCTTATAAGCTCAGCCCCTGGGACCTCCTAGGATTAGATAGGTTGTGTAGTCAAAATGGTACTAATCGAAAGTACGAGTTTGGGTTCTATTTACCAGCTATGTGACCTTTAGCCATGGTACTGACCAACTCTGAGTCTGATTATTCTCCTATCAAGTCAAGGCAGTAGTACTTATCAACTTTTTCTATAAATCGAAGGGCAGGTTAGAGGGAATTTCCTTAATGAGATTCCTTTGACCAGAGAAAACAAGATCTGTTTTTTAAGTGCTTATTGTAATAGTCAAGAAAGATGAAAATTAGATGGAAATTATATGGAAAACGAAAATGCTGCCAATCCACTGTAAAGTATAATTCAATTCAGTTCATTGAA
The DNA here is from genome assembly GCF_048593235.1 of Sminthopsis crassicaudata. Classification (NCBI taxonomy): domain Eukaryota; kingdom Metazoa; phylum Chordata; class Mammalia; order Dasyuromorphia; family Dasyuridae; genus Sminthopsis; species Sminthopsis crassicaudata. Next base: position 430,455,424 of record NC_133620.1, read on the forward strand.
CATTCGTTAATTGTCAAGAAATCTTAAAGCACTATCAAGATGCTAGCTATTAAGGGATTAAAAAAAAGGCAGTCCTTTCCCTCAAAGAGTTTACAGTCTTAATGTGAGGTGGGAAGGGGAGAAAGGGAATATAGCACATACACAGGTAAATATGATTAAAGAGAAAGAGGGATAGGAACAATTTTTTATTATTATTAAAATAAAATGTCAGCTTCTTTAGGGTAGAGACTTTCACTCTTCTTGTCCATAGTTAAATTGCATTTGGATGCTAGACATAGGACTTCAATCCAATTCTTGCCATGAAGGCCAGCCTGCTATTCATTCTGCTGCCTTTTCTGTGAAATGTTTAACTGGATAAACAGTTGTATGATATGATGGATTGAGGGTTGATCTTGGAATGCGAAGGTCCTGAGTTCCAATTCCAATTCAGAGACTTAGTATCAGTATAACTGTGGGCAAGTCAATGAATCACTCTGTTTCAGTTTCTACTTCTGGAAAATGGGTATAATAACAACACATGTCTCCAGGGTTGATGTGAGGATTAAATGCTTTATTTGTAAAGCATTTTAAAGCACTTAATTAAATAAATGCTAGTATTGTTTTTATTAGGTTAGAATAGAGATTGTCCTTAACCTTAAATAATTTAAAGTAGTTAGTTAAGTAGTTATCATTATCTGATGGGTATAGTAAAAATTGTACTATTCAGAAGCCAGCCTACTGAAATGATTTCCCTCCTGGAAATGTAAGGGTAGGGCAGAGAAGAAGAGGAGAATCCTCTTGGACAACAAATCAGTAATCCCTAAACACCTAGGAAAAAGGAAACACATGAGAAAGTCAGACCCAAAGTTTGGATACACAATAAATAATGGAAGGAAAGGAGAACTGTGACAGACTAATAATGTGGGCTGACCAACAACCCCTTCCCCCATATCTCCCCAAAAATAAACAATGCAAGATGCCATGAATTAAAAGCAAAGCCAGGACAATGGAAAGGACAGATTCTGCTCCTAAGAGGGCTTCCCTGGAAGGCAAGGGATTCCCCTTAAATAGTTGTCAAGCAGAGGATGAATGATCTGGATCACTGAGGAGGTATGGATTGGTTATTCAGATATGGGTTGCCTGGATGGTCTCTGAAGTCTCTTCTACCTCTGAGATTTTGTACTATTTATAAAATCCTGAAAGAATACAGTACAAAGGCTGTTGGATGGGTGTTTCCTGCCTCTGTCTAGGCCACTGGTTATATTCAGATGGCTCCCTTTTCCTTTTCTCTGTTTTCTTCTCCTTCTTTCTTGCCTAATTCAGGCATCATCTCCTACTGCATTCCTGAATTATGAATGCTCCATCCGGAGAGCTGGTAGCCCAAGAATCTCAAAAACTACCAACATCTGGATAATTGTACATCCTGTACTCCTTGGAATTTATACAAAGTTTTGCAATCACTAGTGGGGGAAGAAGTTACCCAAGACCTCTAGAACTGAGCTTCTTGGAAGAAGTTACTCAAGACCTCTAGAACCCAGCTTCTTAAATTGTGGGTTGTTACCCCACATGGAACCTCATAACTGAATGGGGGGCATGAAATTATGATTTATTATCAGTAAATGCTTGATTGCTGACTTTTGCAAATATTTATGTAACCAGAGTAATATAAAAATTTCTTGAGTAAAAAGAAGTTGTGAGCAAAAAAAGTTAAGAAGTCCTGCTCTAGAACATTACAGACCACTTACAGAACCCATTTTCTGGTTTTAGAGGACTTCTTTCCACAATCTCTTAATAAAGGGTGGAGATCCTGGAAAATAGGAGGCAACATGGTATCCTAGATCAAATGCTGGATTCAGGAGTCAGGACAGTTTGGCCAGCTGGTCACCTATTCCAAGAAGGATAGAAATTCTTATTTATCTTAGTTGCTATTTACAGTCAGTAGGGCCTTTCACCTGAAAAGATCCAGTCAGGAAGCCAAAGGGCAAACTTGTGTAAGAGAGGCTGCCAGATTCTGCTGCCTTGGCTTTCAACAGGCTCTTAGATACTAGAAATGGCCTTCCTCCCTCTCCTTTCTCCTCTCTCTCCTCCCCCTTCTGACTTGTGGCTTCCCGGACCCAGCAGAATGACAAATGTAATCATTTTAAAAGGTCCCATCACCTGCTCAGTCATTCCCAATAAGCTCACACAGCACTATGGAAAGACTGACACCCGAGTTGTAGGGCCTCAGCCAGAAAAAAAAATCAAATCACCAGGATGCAACCAACAAAATTGTCAAATACCAAATAAAAAGCTTCATGAATTCTCCATCAGCAATATAACGCTTCCTGGTCTAAGCAAATATAGACCCAGTATATGAATTGTGATAGGATTGCATTAGCCTTCCAACAGCTTCCAACAGCTGGAGCAGAAACCTCTAAGAAATACATGTTTCTATAAAGCTGCCTTTATTGGTTATAATCCTGTTAGGGTGAAGGCTGTAATCTCTTTCTCTGTAAGCCCCTATCCTCTGGTGGAAGGCTTCTCATTCACGAGTCACAAATACATTTCTGTTTCATTTGAAGCTGAGAAAAAAAAGAACCCAGACCAGATAGTTGAGGAGTTCCATGTGTACTATCTCTCCTCCACTCCCAAGTCTGCCTTTCCCCTCTAAGGCTGGCGCTCCTTTTGTGTCTGACCATGTGATCTGTTCAGATCATGTCCCAATCACTCAGATGTCCTATACAGTCTAGCCACACATGAACAGAGAAAACAGGATTGCTCATCCTTTGGAAGGGGAATGGGGTGTGGTGCTTTCTAGGAGCCCAAGTTCAGAATCACAAAGAGAAAGTCTGCCCAGAGCCATTCAGTTTCTGAGAATCCACTGAAGAGAAATACAAGCAAAACAAACAACCTTTGAATATGCTGGGGAAAGAATTCTACACAGGAGAAATCCATGGATTTAGACTTCTGTTAACTAGAGCAATACCAAATTTGGGACTTCCTCTCCATAGCAAATTACTGAAGCTCCTCACTTCCTTACTTACTTCAGGCCTTCAAGGACCTGATACAGGCTACTCATCTAAAAATAAAATGGTCAATTTGACTTATAAACATTAGAAAATACATTTCAGGCTCCAGACACCAACTCCACATCACCTCTTTCCTTTATTCCATTCCCTCAGAAGCCATGGTTCCCTTATGCTTGGTCTTCTGAATCGGAAGTTTTCTCCTTACTCCTGGGGAATGTATCCTCATTCCCCCACTCCAAGTCTGCATAGACCAACTTTCACCCGCACAAATTGTGAGCATCACTTACCCCAATGTTGTCATGGTGACAATGGTATACCAAAAGGAAGCCGGGATGCTTGTGAATTTGCTGGCAGAAGAGCCCTTCTCGGCATAAAACATCACAGTGGCAAAGATAATGATGGCCATGGTGAGAGAAAAGAGAAGGAAGCCCAGCTCTGACGCACAACTTTTAAGTGTGTAACCCAGGATTCGTAAGCCCTGGGAGTGCCGGGAGAACTTGAAAATTCTGAAGACTCGGAACACCCGGAGTGTGACAAAGGCGCCGGACACATCCTCATTGTTGGTCATCACCAGGCCAATGTAGTATGGCATGATGGCCACCACATCAATGATGCTCATCACACTCCGGATAAAGCGGTAGCGGCTAGGTGCCGCAAACAGCCGTAGCAGGTACTCAACAGTAAAGATCATGACACAGGCCGTGTCCAGGCAGAAGAAGGCCACCGCATAACGCTCCCCACATGGCAGCTCCTTGTTCCCAGGCACCGTGCCACAGGGCACTGTCTCCACCACATTAGTGATGACAGAAACAGCAATGAAGAAACCTGTGACATAGTAGAAGACCAAGGCCAGAGTGCTTGTGTGTGGATTCTCAAAGGCCCTCCACATGGTCTGACGGAAACTGAGTGACGGCAGGGATTCCTGGTTGTTCTCAGAGTCATTGTCATCCATCAGCCGTTCTGCATTCTCCCGCTTGCGATCCTTGTATTCTTCATAACAACAGTCCCCAATGATCTCTGGAAGGATGCCATAGAAAGCCAGCTCGTCATCATAAGCAGAGATGCACTCGTACCGGGGGTAATGCAGCTTCCCTGTGCGGTAGAAGTTGAGGACACAGCGGAATACCTCTGGGTCTCGGTCAAAGAAATATTCCTTGGTGTCCTCATTGAAAAAGAATTCTTTCTCTGTGCTGCCAAGTAAGGTGTCAGGATAGCGCTCCAGGGTGGTCCGCCATGTCTGGAATCTGCGCCCACTCACATTGAGGATGATCAGTTCATCTTGCCTCTTATTTTTGTCAGCTGGGGCCAGGGGCATGGGGCAGTTGGCCACGGGCATCCAGCCAATGGCTGCTGCCCTGGCAAAGGGCAGCCAAGCTGCGACTCCAGCAGCCATGGTGACGCCAGCTCTCAGGACAAGTTACTGTGTCTTGGAAAAATCACACACCCGCTTGGAGTTAGCTCAGCAATCCCCTGAGGGTGAGAGAAGAAAAATGGGGGTGGGTTAGAATGGAGAGAAGTAAAAAGATAACATTCAGAGGACAGGGCTAAGCCACTAGTGTCACACACACACACACACACAATCAAGTACACTGGACTATGTTGCTCTTTCCTTTTCCATTCCTTAGCCATATCGAGCAGCTAACATAGGTGCGGACCTGACAGCTGCTAGTGACTCACTGACAAATTGTCAAATTTCAAGAGAGCTTGGAAGCATTTGGAAGGGAAGCATCCTCAACAAAGATCTGAGAAGACATAGACTATAATCAGCTCTAAAAGGTTATGGCCCGATTACAAATTTAAATTGGGAATGGGTAAATGATCTCTCATTAAAAGAATTTAAAAGTGGGATAAACATGCTAATTTTTATTTCTTCACCAACCAAGGCAATTAGAAAGTTGGGGAGCAAGAAACAGAGAAGGAGCAGCAATAAACATATTCCTTCCACTTATTTCCCTAGCCAGTAAGATGCGATGCCCATATTAGACCAAATAAATCCTAGGATACCAGTTCATTGTGCAAAAGGTCCAGGAGCTAAGTCCCCTTTTGACCTAACTGATCCTTCACCTCCAGTTTACAGGTCAAGTAATGAATGACTCCCCTTCTTCCCCCTATAGGGCTTAACCCAACCATTGTGACAAATATAGTATAATATTTATAATATTAATATCATAATTATAAATGTTTGTTGATTCAGAAATCTGAGGTACTGACTTTCAAACTTTTTGAGTATGAAAATACTTTATGGATATAAAAAATGTTAAGTACTCCCTCCACTGGCTCATTGGTCTTTCAGCTATCATGTCCAGGCATCAATTCTTTGACCTTCTGCATATATGTCCTGCTCACACAGGTTCATTCTAAGTGCAGACCTACATGTGGATGCCCTGGCCACACACGCCTCCCATATTTGTATGCCCCATAAGTGATACATATGCAGGTTCATTCTTCCCACTAAATGGGAATTTGTGAGAAAGTAAGCTCAGGGTTAATGGGAGAAATTAATACTATTACTGTTACCACATTGCTATCTAATTTTGCATATTGCACATATATATATATATATATGTCTATATATACACACACACATGCATGCTTTGCATAAAACTTATGTCAATATCAAATGCCATTATTATATGGGGAGGGAAAAGTCAACTTTCCATTATTTGTGATAATGTGTGGATGCAGGAACTCAGACAATCCCAAAATAAAACTATTTGATTTGGTATCATCTCAATCCTATCCTTCTATCCCCAAAATCTAAGTGCATTCATTGCACAGATCACACAACTATGGAGTACTAGGAATTCAAACTTAAGTAAAAAAAGCATATTTACTTTCTTAATTATTTAGGTGATGTTGATAATAACCAACTATTAATATTAACACAGCACTTTAAGGTTAACAAAATATTTTCCTCCCAAAAAAACAAACAAACAAAAATAATCTCTGCGAAGGACTAAAAGCAAATATGATTATTCCAGAATTGCAGAATCTTGATTGAAGGAACTAGAGGTAATAACAACATATATATATATATATATACATATATATATATGTATGTACGTATGTATACGCATATATTGCTGAGACAATTGGGATTAAGTGACTTGCCCAGGGTCACACAGCAAGAAAGTATTGTGTCTCAGATAGATTTGAACTCAGGTCATCTACTACATTACTACACATAAGTAGTAAGTAAATCAGGCAAGATTTGAACTCAGATCTTCCTGATGCTATCCACTGTGACACTTAGCTATAAGAATTCTCTCTACCATATCCTTGCCAAGTGTTGTTGTTCAGTCATTTCAGGCATGTCTGTCTCCCCATGACCCCATTTGGAGTTTCCTCCAAAGATATTGGAGGAGTTTGTCATTTCCTTCTCTGGCTCATTTTACAGATGAGGAAACTGAGGCAGGCAGGGTTAAAGGACTTACTGAGGATTACACAGCAAATAAGTATCTCAGTTCACATTTGAACTCAGGTCTTCCTGACTCCAGTTCTGGCATTCTATCTACCACTACACCTAGCTGGACTTACTTGACCAAAATCCATTTTTTATACAATTTGTAACTACTATTATATTATTTAGGACCAAACAGAGCAAATCTAATCCCTCATTTTAATAAAATAAATTCTTTTAAGACAAAAAAGGAAAATTTTATTGCTGTCTTTTGTTTTTATATCACATCATTTCCAAATATGTCTGTTCCCTTTTCCTCCCCAGTAATAGCATGGCAAACCATCTTGGTGGAGATCTAAACCAGGTTGAAGGGTAACCTACAGATAGTGAATTGGGCAATGTTTACTCCAACTATGTGAAGATGCCCCTTGGCAGAATGGGCAAATGAAAATAATTGGTTCCAATGGCCATGAAGATGGGTAAGGCAAGAAGCTATAGTGCTTAGGGTTTAGGCAAGCATCAAAGACACCATGGTCATCTACTTCATCCCAGTCCATTTTCAGTTGTCTTTATTTTTGTCCTGTTACTAAACTTCAATGATTCTGGAAGAGAGAGTGAGACTGAAGACTTTGTGTAGTTTATTTAAATCCAATTTATGTACAAGTCAAGACATGGCCTGGGATGTCATTGGTCCTCTTCAAAAATGAAGGACAAACAACAACAATTCCTTATTTCCCAAAATGGCTTTTCACCTTCTAGAAGCCAACTAGCTTCTAGAATGCTCTCCTTAAATCTTCTCTTTTCAGATTAAAAAAATTCATCTCCTACAACTAATCCATGGCTCAATCCCTAACCCATCACTCATTCTGATTCGTCCCCAGGTGGCTGATGTTGTTCCAAAAATATATAGCTCTAGATTTGTATTATTATTAGCCGTGTGGCCTTGGATAGATTATTTATTTTCATTAAGATTAATTTTTCTCCTCCATACAAAGAGAGGGATAAATTTAGTTATTTTGAAGGTCCTTTCCAACTCTAAATCCCATAAAAGATCATACTCAAAATCTGTGACTGGTCTGACCATGATTCTTTAAGTGAACTCACACAGAATCATACAAGTGACAAAGATAATTTGAACTCAGGTTTTCAACTGAGTTTGAGAAATGGCTTCTCAGACTAGTGATTTTGACATCATTTCAACTTTTGATATTCAAATAATTCTGAATTCTTTGGGAAACTGTGAAAAAATATCTAGGGATGGGGGAAATTACATTTTTTATTATGACCAACCTGTCCTCCAGGATTCTTCACTTTTTTCATTTCATAGACCTCTCTAGCTCTCCAGGGAAGTCCAAGAACCCCTTCTTAGAAAAATGTTTTCAAAGGAATAAAACAAAAATACATAGGACCACAAAGGAAACCAATTACACTGAAATACAGTTACCAAACTATTTTTAAAATGTTCATGCTCTCAACTTAAGAATTCCTGATCTAAATATAAAAACTCAATATATGTTCGTGGTGTATTATGGTGGCCAAGCAAGCTAATGTCGCCTTAGGAAAAGCTTTCCAGGAACAGAATGATAATGGTTTCACTGTACTGTGCCCACATATGGAATATCAAGTTCAGTTCTGGATGTCTCACTTTAGGAAGGATGTTGGTAACATGAAAAGTAATGAGGATGGGGAAAGGTCTTGAGTATCTCATGGCCCATGAAGATGGGTTGGATGGATGAAGGGTATTTTGTCTAAAGAAAATAGAGTATGGGATGGGGAAAGGTTGAGAGGAATACGACAGCTGTCTTCAAATAGCTGAAGGGCTTTCATGTGAAAGAATGAATAGATTTGCTTTGTTTGGTCTCAGGGGATAACTCTACAATAAATGTGTAAGAGTTGAAGATAGGCAAAAAAGTTCAATTTAAATTTCCTCCCAGTTAAAAGCATCCAAAAGTAGAATGGATTGCCTTTGAGCAAAAGTTGGATGATAACATATGTGATCAAAGGAATTCTGCTGTCAGGTACAATTTGGAGTGGATGGCAGCTAGGGTAACTTCCAACACTAAAATTCTGCAATTTAGAGGATTTAGGGTATCTTTATTTGAAGCAATGACTTCCGATAATCCTCAAATAACTGAACAGGCCAAATCCCATCGCAACAAATTCCAAGGGATGTCTATATTTTCTTTTGTTGCATTAAATATCCATTTAAAGAGACAATGTAACTATATTTTTCTCTTGACTGTTTTGCTGTGTTAAATATCCCTCTAAAGACATAGTATCGCTATGTTAGAAGGAATCCTGGCTTGGAGTCAGAAGGACCTCGTTCAAGTCCCAGACTCAATGCTTACTAGCTGTGTGCTTATTGGAAGTCACATAAGCCTCTGGGTCTAAGTTTCCTATCTATAAAATGAGGCTAATAAGACTTGCACTAACTACCCTTCAGGGTTATTGTGAGAAAATTGCTTTGTAAACAGCAAAGCTTTCTATAAATGTCAGCTATTACTATAAGTGGGACATTTCTAAGGACTTAGAAATCTTTTTGTTACAGAGATTTGTTCGGGATTATAGTCTTTTTACTGTTTTCTTGTGCATCAGCTCTCTTTTCTTCTCTCATGTGCCTCCCAACATTGCATCCAGTTGATCAGCTTCTCACCAAAGTTTACTTTATCTGGTATCCTCTCGGGACTTAAGAGTACCCACATTTCTGTTGGACATTAACATTTACAAAACCCTCTGTTCACAACAAACAAAACTATGAGATAGATGGTAGAAGTGTTATCTCCCTCTTACAGAAAAGTGAGGTTCAAGGAGAGGTATTGTGCACAGTTAAGATGTTGGATATGAATCCAAGTCTCCTGCCTGCTGCCTCGCATCAGATTTGCACAACTTTATTTGTTCCTTGGTAACACTCTGAAATTGTTTTCATATGTAGAGGTTCTGTTTCTCCAATCAGATTACAAGGTCCCTGAGGATAAGAAATGGGTTGAGTGAACTACATTCAAAGGCTGGTATTATCCACAACTCTCTGTGAGACCTCAGGCAAACTGCTAAGATCTCTCTGTGCCTCTATTTCTACATCGGTCCGATGCAGAAAATAATTAGAGTTTCGCCCCTCTCTATTTCTGAAGTTAAGAAAGGGGGATTCAGATGCCATATGGGAAAAAGCAATGCACAAGACATCCCCCAAGTACAATCACACCAAGAAAACAGAATAACTGGTTAGGGTACAATCAGTTCCTGATTGTGATCCCTAACAGAAGAAAACTGTGACTGAGTCAATCCCTTGGATTTTGGAATTCATTGCAGAACTGTTTTTCCCCTGCCTGGAAGAAAGGGGTATGTATAGGAAAGAGATCACCAAGCTTAAAATCAGATGAAATGAGTTTCAATTTAGGCTCTGACAACACCTGTGTGACGATAGATAAGTAACTTACATCTGCAAAGCATGGTTTCTTCATTTGTAAAAACGGAATAATATTTGCATTACCTATCTCATAGGGTTGTTGTGGGAAAAGCATTCTGCAAACCACAAACTCTGTAAATATGAGCTGCTATCATTATTGGAACAACAGAAGAATCTATCAGTATTCTTTGAGCACAAGATGACTTACACAAAGATGCTAAGTGGCTTGGGGGGAAGCCAGATTGGTCTAAAAAAGTCTGCAGAGAGAATATGCCCCATGAAGAGGTCAGTGATATGAGTATCTAAAATATTACACCCTCTGGTTTTCTGATGTCTATAGTCTATGATAAAAACCTCCCTGGGTTCAAATGGGTGTGGCCTAGCATCCCAGAGAATGAAAGGCTATCTATGTAGGATCTCTATATTCGTTAGTTTACACACACAGAGTCAGGTGCACCATCTCTCTCTGTCTCTCCTCTCTGTCTCTGTCTCTGTCTCTGTCTCTGTCTCTCTCTGTCTCTCTCTCTCTCTCTCTCTCTCTCTCTCTCTCTCTCTCTCTCTCTATCCTTCCTTCCTTCCTTCCTTCCTTCCTTCCTTCCTTCCTTCCTTCCTTCCTTCCTTCCTTCCTTCCTTCCTTCCTTCCTTCCTTCCTTCCTTCCTTCCTTCCTTCCCTCTGTCTCTCTCTCTCTGTCTCTGTCTCTCTCTCTCCTAGGACATATTTTGATCAAAGGATAGCAACTCAGTCATTTACAGGACCTCAAAAATAATTTAACTCAGGTTTTTTATTAAACACATAATAAATGTGAGCATTAACAATAAGAATCTAACTCAAGGTCACACAGATTAGTAAATAGACCCACTAGGTCCAAATCCGATGCTCCTTTCTACTGTACCATGCTATGGCTTAGGTCAGAGGAGAAAACTAAGAGTATGGATGAATGTAGTAAGAAGAATGTAATTAGAAATATGGCAATCAGAAAATGAGGACCTTACTTAAAGATCAAAAGCTTTAGAGTTGAAAAGGCACTGAAAGGCCAAATCTAGTTCCTTCTTTTTACACACTTGGAAGATAAAAATCAGAGAAGTCTTGGGTTGTTAGCCCTGCTCCACACGCAACTAGGGCAGGGTGCTTTCCCCTGTACTCCTGTGCCTCCTAGTTCTGTAACATTTGGCAGGTGATTTCATTTTTCTGGGCCTTAGCTTCTTAATCTATAAAATATGGCAGCATGGTATATGAGAAAGAAGATTGACCTTGGAGAATGAAGACCTAATTTTGTAACATGATTCCAACATTTAGTAACTGTGTGACCTTGGGCCTTCAGCTTCCTTATCTGTAAAAACAAAACAGAACATAACACTCATAATCAGCAACCTGGATTGTTGAGGATCAAATGAGATATATAAAGTGTTTTGTCAACTCCGTGCTATATACATTTGAACAAAAATGAGACTTAAATGATCTTTAAGGTGCTTCTCTAAAATTATATCATTCTGTAAGAGCCAAGAATCCTAAGTGGAGGGGGAAATACCTGTGGCTTATCCCCTCATATGAGGAGTCTCCAAGATTCTCTAAGAGCAATTTTCCTCTCTACAAAGCAAGACAGACAGCATTAGTTTTTAGGCTCAAGATCCCTTGAGTCTCTTCATTGGGAAGAGAGTTTCTTTTGAATATTACAGAGCCAGTCTTGGGCATAGCTTAGGGAACTAGGGCACAGAATCTTTACAGCTCATGTCTTGCATGGCCCTTAACCATCAATGGAAAAACCATCATACATTTTCTCAGCAAGCTGTCTAGTGAGCAGCACTGGCTAGCCCCTGTGACCCTGGATCAAATTTTAAGAACTGTGCTTTCCACCCTGTATTGCATTTCTTCTCACTATAGAGACCCAGACCTAGTCATTTGCTTACATAACTATGCTATGACAAGTTACACTCAGTAGACTCTTCCATGAACCAAATTCCAAGTTTTGTGTCTCAGGCCATTGATGCTCACATCCCTATTCCTTACTAAAACTATATTCTCATCTATAAAAAGGGAATAGTAATATCTGTAATAACTATCTTCTTGGATTCTTGGGAGATTAAAATGAGTTAAAGTTTCTAAAGTGTTTTACAACTTTAAAAATCTAGACAAAGTCAAATATTATCTTATCATTTTTTCTAACATTTATATAGCATTTTATGTTTTGCAAAATGCTTTTTGTATATTAATTCAATTCTTCCCCAGAATCTTCTTTGATCCTCAAAATAACTCTCTGAGATAGATGCTATTATTATCTCTGTTTTTTTAGGTAAGGAAACAGGGTGATAGACACGAAATGACTTGTCCACAGTCTCATTGCTTGTATGAAGCAAGATCAAAGGCCTAAGGCTTTCCTGACTGAGTTCAGTACACTATCCATTAAGTTACTCTATCTTTCTTGAGATCAACTTTCTCTGATTATCTAGTAATCTGGCTCCTGACAAACTTTGCTTCTCCCAACTCCTTGATTCTGTCTCTTCTCCTAATCATTCAAGGTATTTTTTTTAAAAAAGAAAATAGACATTTATCAGCCTCACAATAAAAGCCAATTTGAGGCCCTCAAAATGATTTCAATGTAGAAATTATGTTTTGAAGGTTTTTATTTATTTCTTTTAATTTTTAAAAATGTTTTTATTTAAAGTTTTGAATTTCAAATTCTAACCCTTCCCTTCCTACTCCCTGAGATAGTAAGCAATCAGATATAGATTATACATGTGCTATTACATAAAACATTTCCATATTAGTCATTTTGTACAAGAAGAGTCAAAAAAAGAAAAAATAGAGTGAAAAATAGCATGCTTCAGTCTGTATTCAAATAATAACAGTTCTTTCTCCAGAAGTATTTAGTATGCTTCATCATTAGAACTTTGGGATTGTCTTTGATCATTGTATTGCTAAGAATAAATCATTTCTATTTCTTCATTGAACAAAATTGTTATTATTGTGTACAAGGTTCTCTTGGTTCTTTCTGTTCACTTCACTATACGGCAGTTCATGTAAGTCTTTCCAGGTTTTTCTAAAACCATTCTGCTTATCATGTCTTACAGCACAATAATATTGCATTACAATCCTAATACAACAGCTTGTTTAGCCATTCCTCAATTGATGGGCATCCCTTTGATTTCCAATTCTTAGCCACTACAAAAAGAGCTTTCATAAATATTTTTGCACAACAAGGTCATTTTCTTTCCTTTTAGATGTTTTGGGGATATAGATCTTGCAGTAATATTACTGGATCAAAGAATATTCAGTTTTATAGCCCTTTAGGAATTTGTAAATTTCTTGAATCAGTTCACAACTCCACCAGCAGTGCATTAGTATTCTAGTTTTCTTACATTGCTTCCAACATCCAACATTTTCATTTTTTTGTCTGAGGTATAGGGTACCTCAGAGTTATTTTAACTTTGTATTTCTCTAATCACTAGTCATCTAGAGCATTTTTTTCCATATGATTATAGGTAACTTTTATTTCTTTGTCTGAAAACTGTTCATATCCTTTGACCACTTATCAATTGGGAAATGACATGTATTTCATAAATTTGACTCAGCTTTCTATATATTTGAGAAATAAGCCCTTTATCGGAGATCCTGCAAAATTTCCTCCATGTTTTCTGCTTTCTTTATAATTTTGGCTGCATTGGTTTTGTTTGTGCAAATTTTTCCATTATCAAAATTACTTATTTTTAATTTTGTAAAGCTCCCTGTATCTTTCTTGGTCCTAAATTCTTCCCTTATCCATAAATCTGACAGATTAACTATTCCATGCTCTCTTAACTTGCCTATGGTATCACTCTTCTTCATGTGCAACTCACATACCCATTTTTGACTTTATCTAGGCTCAAGGCATTTTACAAACTGCTTTCTCATTTTAGAAAGTGAGAGGTCATGGAGGGAGGACAATCCAAATAAACCACTTTTATGTCTTTAAATCCTTAAGACTAACTTTCCCTATTCATTGAGCCAGGGCTATCTTCTCAAACAGGTCAAATAAGCAATTTAGCACTTTCCAGGGGGTCAGACAATTGCTTCTCTCTCTCCTCAATTCTAGCATCTCTTCCTTCTTGTCCTCAGAAAAATGCAAAAAAGGGCAGGTTATTCCATTGATTACATGTCTGACTGGGGAGGGATGTGTGTGTTCTCTTACTCTGCATTTAGCCTGTATTTGAGCCATACCTTCAGAACAATCCCACAAGCAAGACCCCAATTAATTTTTTCACCATTCTACAATGTCTCACCCCCTGCCAGGCACAACAGCTCACCCACAGTCAGCCTTAGTATGCATTCCTACAACAGGCAGAGCATCCCGGCCCCGTTTCCAACCAATGGCACAGCATATGCCTTGAATGTCAGGGTTTTACTAGGACGTGTACTCTTCCTAAATGGAAAACCTGAAGCTATTTTTGTTTTTGACAGCAGAGTTTGGCAGTAAGGGGGGGGAATGGGCATTGGAGAAGAGAGATACCCCCTGAAATGATAAAGACAAAAAGCATAAAAGAAGGGGAATGAATGGATTTCTCCCTGCTCTAAATAGAATTGCCAGCATAATTCCCTTAGCTTCTCTTTGGGGTGGGAGAGCATAGCCCTCGGGCTTTAGATTTACTTAAGGCTCTAACTTCCAAACTGGGTTAAAGCCTAAAATGCTTCAATCACCTGGGTGAGAGTCCAGCAAAGAATGCTGAATCCAAAAGGAAGTTAAGGGACAAAGAAGTCAGTTTCTGCTTTCACAGATTCCTCATCTTAAACCTGTTCCCTCTCAGCCCAAGAGATAATATTTGCAAAGCTCTTACCCTGTGCCCAACACATAGTAGGTACCTTAGTCCCTCTCCCCTTCCCTCCAAACAACCTTAATGGGGTTGAATTTAAGGCAAGGAGAGAAGGGCAAAGATGATGATTTGATAAATGCCTTAGCTGAGCCCAGAAAGCTATACTTGAACTTGACTAGGTGAATCAATCCCCTGACCCCAAAACGCTCAGACCATCTGATCCACAGAGACTTGTTTCTCCTACAGTGCCGCTCCTAGGCCACCCAGAGCACTTTCCTAACTGTTTTTCCTTTCTCTTCCAAAGCAAAAGGGGGAAAAAAAGACTTCTCTCTCCCCCTTTTGTGGGTTCCTTATATACATGCATTTTATCCCCCAAGTAGTCTACAACCAGAGATAAACACATCAAGAAATATATGTCAACATATCCACAATATATAAATATACCCTGAGGAAGATAGGATCACCCTATTTGCATACACATGCAGAAGCATTTATGATTGCAAAAAATCATGCACATGGAAACTTGAGGTGAAGGGGTATAAAAGATGTGTACATACATTCGTGCAAAATATATATTGTTTGCTATCTAACACATATTTGCTTCCTCAGAACATTTCTACGTTCTCTAACCATGCGAAGGGGTGAAGAGAAAGCATACGTTCTCTAAAAGCAATAAAATGGAGATTTTCCTTTACCAGTGGATTTCGGGTCCCAGCACCTCAGCCTGTTGCTTGTCTTTCTGTCCCAACCCCAATAAAAGCAGGAAGCATTTTATGCTGGGCTTAAGTTCCAACATCAGGAAAAGCAAATAAATTCAGCTTGCCCAGATGACTTCGCTTATATTCTCCCCTACTCCTCGCTGAACAGCTCAGAAAACATACCCTTTGGCTCCATCTGCCCAGGTCTCGCAGAACCAGCCTTCGATTTTAATAGGACACCTTTGGGAGTGGAAGGATGGAGCGGGACTGGGACAAAAGCAGCTGTTTCGGCTTCATCTGACTTCTAGGAGCACAGAGTGCTAGGCTCACGCGGGGTTGGAGAACTTTACCAAGCGCTCCCCTTTCTTCCCCGGTTCCCCTCCCTCAGGAAGGCGCAGGAGTATAGGATCTGTCCCCTCTGCCACCTCTCCCTCAACTGATCTCTCCGAGCAATCGGTGCCTCCGGGATTCTAAGGGACCCGGGGCAAGCTAGAGGTTCCCGGCCCCAGCCGAGAGTACAGCTGTGAGGGATAAGCAGCAAGTGAACATCAAAAGAGAATCCTGGACCTCCGGACTATCGGCAAGGGAAAGGCGCCCCAGAGCCTGCTCCCTACCCCTCCTCCCGAACCCGGGGACCGGGAGCTGAGCGAGGAGCACAGCGCCCCCCGCCCCGCCCCCAGCGCTCCCCAGCCCTGGTGCCCAGCCCCCAGGGCGTGGGGGAGGGACTCGAGTGGGCAGCTGGAGCAACAGGCGTGGGAGCAACACCTGCGGACCCCTTCCCTTCCCCTCCTGGTCCCTTTTACCCCACCCCCAACCCTAATTCCTCGTTGGTTCCGCTTACCTTGGGCGCAGAAAGCCCCCGGCCCCTCCCGCGCCCAGGGCTCCCGGGGAAGCTGCAGCCCGGAGCCCGGAGCCGGGGTCTGGCCGAGGCGGAGGAAGCCCCAGCAGCTCGGCGCCGGGAGCGTGGAACCGAGGTTCGCGGTGCTCCTCGGTGAGGTGAAGTCCGCTCGCTCGCTCGCTCGCTCTCTCCTTGCGTCCGCCAGGCACTCCGTCCCTCCTCCTCCCCCGCCGCCTCTCCGCCCGGGGCTCGGCAGCGCGCCCCCCTTCCTCCTTCTTTCCTTCCTTCCTTCCTTCCTTCCCTCCCTCCCTCCTCGGCTGCCCGCCTCGCTTGCTCCTTCGCTCGCTGCCCCCGCCAATCCCAGCGTCGCGGGAAGCCGAGACCAGCGGGCCACCGGCTGGATGGATAGGTCCCTCTCCCTGGGGGGGAGGCGGCGGGGGCGCGGGGCGGGGCCAGGAGGAGGAGGCAAAGCGGGGAGCCGGAGCCGTGGGTGGGTGGGGGGATGATCTGGAGAAGAAGACCGCAGGCGGGCTTCTCGGTGCCCGGCAGGTCCGGGCAGGGCGAGCTGCCCCGGCCACAGGCCGGAGAGCTGGGCGCTGCCGGAGCCGCTGGCAAATGGAGAGAGGCGGAGGATCGCTAGCCTAGCGGCCGGGAGGAGGCCCGGGGGCGAGGGTGTGCGAGGGGGAGTGACTCGGTGTGCGTGTGCGAGTGTGTGTGTCTGTGTATGGGCGGGTGTGGTGCGCGCACGAGCGAGTGTGGGGGAGAGAGCGAGAGCGAGAGCGAGAAGCGAGCCGGAGCCTTAGCCCTTAGCTTTCTTTCCTTGTGCGTCTCCCTGGGTGAGTGCAGGAATCCGAATGGGAGTGACTGTAGCGAGCGGAGTGTGCAGCCGCGGGTGTGAGTGCGTGTGTCAGTGTGGGCACCGGGTGGGGGGAGGGGCCTAGCCAGAGTGCCAGCATGGGTGTGTGAAGCTCGGGAGCGTGCTGTACGGCAGAGAGCACCGGGGTCCGTGTGTGGCCGTGGGGATGGTGGTGAGACTGTGTATCGAGCTGACTGTGTCCACACGGGAGCGCCCCCACGATCACCTGCCTGCCTTTTGGCCCAAGCCACCTGGGGAGGTATCACCTTCGAGCTTCTCCGGGGCGCGCTTCTCAGAGCTCCCGGACTTGTTCATCACCCCAAAGCACCGCGCCCAGCAGCCATCGGGGAAGCCCCAGAACCGGAGACTAAAACCTTGACACTATGCCCCACTATCCAACGCTTACACCTTTGCTCCTTCAGAGAGGAGGGCCGATCTCTTTTCTCTTTTCTCTTTTCTCAAAGGGCACAGCTGCTCCGCTAATGGGCACAGCACGGTCCACGGAAGCCAGTTTCGAATCCCCTTTGCTCGTCCCAGACTCGAGAGTCCAAAGTCCGGGCTTTAGAGACTAAACAGCAACACTGTTCCCATGGCTTGCACCAGTCCCCCCCCCCATCCCCAGGAGCGGACCCTTAGATACGGCCCCCCTAACCCCCGCCTTTGGGCTCCGAGCCCACGCCCTGATGTGGAGAAGCAAGTGAGGATGTGGACAGGCAGTACTAGACGGCCCAACTCCGGACCCGAGAGGACGGAGCGTCCTGGAAGAGGTTCTCTGCCACTCGCAGGTCTCTGGGGTTCGGAAGAGCTGCTACAGCGCTGGATGCCCCCAGCTCACAGTCCCGGAGAAATCCAGAGCCCGGCGTTTTAGTGAGCCGGGCACTTTGGTGGTTCTCCCTAAGAAAATAAAAAAGAGTAATGGCTCCTCTAGGTCGAATGTGTATGAGGGCGGGTGTGTCAGGGATGGAGAGGGATATTGATGCGCCCTCAGAAGTTCCGTGTGAACCCCAGGTTTGGAAAAAAGAACCCAGAGAGAGGATCATGAACCCGGAGTCTGACTGAAGGGGAAACCAGAATTTTTTTCATTTGTTCCCTTTAGAAATGACAGTGTTTGGGATAACTGGGCATTTGACCCAATGATACATGGGGAACTTGTATATTCCATCCCCACTCCCCCTTTTGGGAAATGGAATAGAATGTGTAAGAATGACCTGCGTCCCTGGGAACTTTTGTGTGGCAGCCAGGCAGCTTGGAAACCTGCCCAAGAGATTTTATGAGTGCCCTTTCCCGGAATTCCCCTTGCTCCGTATACTGCCACTTTTTTACATTATTGTAGAGACACCAAGCAGACAGAGGGACATGGGTGAGAATGGGAGACGATCTGCACCATAGAGCAGGTGGGTGTGGACCGGAGGGTGAGGTTGCCAGGAGTCCCAGTGCTGTGTTTGATTAGCATAATGATTTGCATATAGTAATAATGATTAACAACACTGCCACTCCCTGGTAGATAGAGGAAGAATTCAGGGAGATCCTTTGCAGTTTTCTTCTTCTTTTCCCTTCCCTTCCTCTTCTCCATCACTCCCCCCCCCACCCCAATCCCTCCTGGGCACAACTAATTTTCTTGCATCTGGTCTGAACTAGGGACATTGCCCCCCGGGGAGAAGGTGCTCCTTAACCCTTATAAAAGGCCCAGAGCTCACAGAACATTTTCCAGTACAATCTCCAAGTATATTTACAAGAGTTGGCCGTATGATCCCTGACCTTTCTTAGTCTTTTTATTATTGCTATTAAGAATAATTCACCTTTCCATAATACTTTAAGGCTTACAAAGCCCAGTTGACATCAACTATGTAAGGTAGATTATATAAGTATTCCAAATGAGACCAGAGAGAGATCAGAAAGGCTGCCTGACTCAGGATCACATAGCTGGAATTAAGTGTAAATCAAATGCCGGCCTTCTGACTCCAATATCTGTATCCTTTCCACTTTATCATGCCTCACTCCACCCCCCATCTAAATCATGCAAGATTTTATATTATTTTCATCTATAGGCTGTTGTGCCTTGAACTGCAGTTCATTATCCATCCATCCATTTTCTCCCTATTATCTATCCATCTGTATGAATGTATATAATGTATGCCTCCATATTTGTGTGTATATAAACATACCTATTAAGGGATTGTTCTTGAGGTGGGCATCTTCATTAAATGGGGGAATGGGAAGAAGAATTGGGGCGAAAGTTCCTTTAAAAAAGAAACTATAAGTCATTGGTTGCTATCTCTGAGGAATAATTTTAGAGGCAACCTGTGATTTCATTGATGTAAGAACTCCCTCTACAAATGTAGATTTTGTGATTATTCCACAACTACTAATCTAGGAGAGGTACCTGCTAAGCCACTTGCCCAGGATTTCACAGTATGTGCAACATGTGAGACAAAACCTCAGATCTTCCCGGCTTTCTACCAACAATTTTAAGTTGCCTTTCTCAGAGATAATTTAGGGGAAGGAATCAAAAAC
Organism: Sminthopsis crassicaudata; assembly: GCF_048593235.1. Classification (NCBI taxonomy): domain Eukaryota; kingdom Metazoa; phylum Chordata; class Mammalia; order Dasyuromorphia; family Dasyuridae; genus Sminthopsis; species Sminthopsis crassicaudata. Next base: position 430,474,905 of record NC_133620.1, read on the forward strand.
CCTTCACATATCTTAGAGCTCCAGGTTCAGGAAAAAAACCAAACAAGTAAAAAAAATTAATACTTTTCTTCTTTTCCTTTCTGCAAAAGGTATTGAAAGAACAATCACCACCACCACAACAAACTTCTATTCTTTTTTATAATCAAGTGGTCTAGAAAACATGAGACAAAGGGGGAAGGGATAAGACCCTTTCAAATGTGAGGCAATCATAGGTTCTCTTCAGCTCTAAAATTCATAGAGATCATCCAGTCCCACTGTCTTATTTTACTGATGGCTGGAAAGGTTGGATGATATGCCTTCAGGGAAGAGTTAGGTTTTGGATCCTTGGGTCCCTTCATCCAAGGCCATAGCTCTTTTGATACTACCTGACTGTCTCTTAAGTTTATAGAGCTAGCCAGGGCTCTCCCTCTTCCTTATTTCTCTATTGTCCCCATCTCTCTTTGGCTGACTGTTCTCACCTTTTCTCTCCTCTGCCTCTGGCCTGGCCGGGATTTTCAGTTGCTTTTCCCCCATGACTCGACCGCCTTTCCTTTAACTCTCAGCTTCTATTTAAAAAGCTAATTTGGGAGCTTGGTCGATGCTCCCAATTCAGGCATTGTAAATGGGAAATGAAAGTCAGAGAGTGTCTTTCTCCAGAAGCTGCTGAAGCCCTGGCTTTTTTTCTGTTTGCCACCAGCATGGCTGTGGCATTCAGGAGTCCCGCCACTCTTTTCTGGGCTGCTTTTAACAAAAATTTGTGTGTCCTTTCTGACCTGAGCACCCATGAATATCTCTGACTACTATTTGTAGAGCTTTTCACTGTTGGTGCTTCTGCTTTGTAGCCTTGTGGTCAAGCCCGAACCACCTGGTCCTTGATAGCTACACACCAGACTAGTGTACTTCTCAGCAGTCCTAACTTCTATCCTGTTGTTGGCAGCAGGGTTTCAGAGCATCTTTAAAGTGCCTCCTCTGCCCTCCCTGCTTGTGATTATCCTGTGTCAGCCCTCCCGACAGCAGCTGCTTTGCCCTTATTCACATGTGGTAGGAGGAAAACCGGATGTTTAGTGACAGACAAAATAAAATGCCCAGGAGCTGAGCAGCAGTTTGGGCATAATTTCATTGGAGCCGAGACTCTGGATTTATTATTGGACTTTAAAGCTTCCTGCTGGGACTAGTAAGGAGAAGGTGCTAGGAAATTTGCCCTGACTTGCCAAGAGAAAAAAATGAACATTTACATTTATTGTTTTAATAAAGAAAAGATCTCAAAATCTGTGAAATTTGTAGTGAGTGAATTTCAAAATGTGGGATAAGAGAATTTGAATGCGATAAGCACATTGGCTTTCATTTTTATTCCTATAACCTTTTATTAAGTTTATTGCTGAGCATGTATTGTCCCTCAGTAGATCATGGCAACTTGAGGATGGGGACTCCCATTTTTTATCTTTGTATTCGCATATGCACATAATAAATATTTGTTGAATTATATAAAGAATGGGAATTGGTTCTATGAATTAACTAATGGAACTTCCATATAACTCCTCCTGATTCAAGTCCACACCTACTCTACAAATTTTAGCTTCAGAGATTTGCCTGAACTACAGAGAGATTGAGGGATTTCCCCAGGCTTAAACAGCCTTCAGTATGTCACATCTGAGATTTGAACTCCAGATCTTCCTGATTCTGAGGATCTATCTACTTCTCCAGTGATCTGCAAACTTTATAGTCTTAGAATACCTTTCTACTCATAAAAATTATTAAAGAACTTCCCCCTGCCCCAGAGAGCTTTTGCTTTTATGAGTTATATGAATTTCTATTTGTTATATTAAGAGATGAAATCATCCTAGTATTCCAAAAATAGTTTTGGCCTCACAGATCCCCTGAGTAGTCTGGGAGTACCTGAGGGTTCATCCAGGGATCCCTAGATCACTTTGAAAACTGCTTTACTATGCCATGGTGCATAAAGAGAAAACATTTAAGTAGTGGTGGGAAAGGGACGAATGGGGAGCAGTTGCTGCCAGCAAATTATTTCTATAAAAAGGCCAAACAGTCATTTCCTTGATGACCTATGAGTAAAATTTCATGGTTTTGCAATTTTGGGGAAACAGGGTGGGAGATGCAAATGGTTGGAGCCCCTGGATATTCTGACCATTAACCTAGCATATTGTCTATTTGCCAAGTCTGTTGTGTAGAGAGGTCATTCTACTCTAGTCTCTTAGTGTCAAAGAGAAGAAGAAAATGAAATTGAAGACATCTGGCAGGACACAGATGTTCTCAAGACTAAGTTCAATAAGACTGCCATGCTCTTGTTCCCCAGGGACTGACCCTTTCCATTTCTCTTACCTTCACAACTTTATAGAATAACTGTTGGTTTATGTTGCTGAGCATGGAGTGGCCTTTCCTTAGGGTAAGCTAAAAACCATGCCCTGACATAAAAGTGCTTAGAGGCTGTCTGAGACTGGTCTCCTTCTTCTGTCCCACATATTGTTTCTGTAGCTTCGTTAGTCTGGAAGGCTAGCTTAGTACTTGTGCCTTCTATGTATAAAGCTAGTTCTACAAGACAAGACTCCTATGAGAAGATTTGCTCTGTGACCTAATACTTTTCATAATTCATTAAAGTGAGGAGGGAGCAGCAGTAACCCAGTCCTTAGAAACTACCTACTAAGAGGCACCTATGTGGCAAAATGAAAATGGAATATATATATATATATACACATACACACACACACATATATATGTCCACACACACACACATACATACATATTTTACCAGTCACATCTACTATGTGAATTTTTTTCCTTGATGTATTGCATAATTATACATATTTGTTTAAAAGTTTTCTTTTTCTTTTTCAATTGGAAAGGTGAGGGAAAGGAAGGGGGATTAGTTATATAGAGTCATTGAAAGAAAAAAAAAAGAAAGAAAAAAGCCACATGAAGCATATAAAAATATGCACAGAAGAGAACAGAAGAAAAACCAGAAGGAAATACATACAAGTTGGATAGCCTTGAAAGTTACATGTTGACTTTATGACATATTTGAAAAACAAGCTATATGTAGTAGACTAGAGACTCGTGGTTTCATGTAAAATCCTTTCTCTTCTACTTTATATATGGAAATGTTCATTTTATTTCAGATTTGGCAAGTTTAGAATTTATATTTATATATATACATATTTAGAATATATGTATGTATACATACACATATATGCATATATTCAGAATATGCAAATGAATATATACACATATATTTGGACTGTATGTATGTATATATGTATGTTCATATATGTGTATAGGAAACATGCATATATTAAGAATATACAACATATACATTCATAATACATATGCATATTTGTGTATATATATAGATGTATATGTAAAAAATATATATGCATACATATATACATACACATTATGCTTGAAAATCTTTTCCATTGTGGAAAATGAAATCCAGAGAGATGTGAATGAGTTGTCCATAATAATTCAGTGGTAGGACTTGGATTATAATCCAGGGTTTCTGATATTCAGGGGAGTTCACTAAATCATAGAAATAGCTGCCAGAAGGTTCTGATTTTTGTTGGGAAGAGGGCTGGGGTGTGATGAATGTAAAGGGGAAAGCTATTGGAGAAAAGGAATGTTTCAAATATGTGATGGCTTTTAATTCTTTAGTACAATGGCTTCTAACCATTGAGGGTATTTGAAAATATTAATGAGTTTAGCATTTAATCTCTACCTTTTAAGTCCTGTCTGATAGGGAAGGTTCTTGTCTTTTTAAGTGCTAGAGAGAGGGAGCATAATGAAAGGGATTTGGGGAATGAACTAGGTGTCGGATCGAATTATTACTTGGGAAGGTGCAGGAAGAAAACAGTGGTAATATTAAGTTTTTTGAGGACTTTCTATCTCTGTTACCTAAAAAAGCAGTTACTTCTGTGAGCCAACCACAACTGACCAAAATCCACCAATAATCAGTAAACTTCTGGATTGGATGAAAGTGATTCTTGGACTATAAAGGAACTAGAGCTTAGTTTGGAGCATCTATGTAAATCTGGATCCTTTTTATTCATCAAGAAAACTTAAAGAGTACCTACTATGTGCAATAATCACAAATCAAATGATTGATTAAATTCACTTCAGTAAACATTAAACATCTATTTTTATGCAAGGCATTGTAGTAGATACCCTAGAGATACTCTGCTCAAGGAGTGTACAATTTTATTCATAACAATAAGATGAAAAACTGGAAGGGACTTTAGAGCTCCTGTAGCCCAAATACTTCATTGTCATAGATGGGAAAACTGAGGTCCCAAGAGATGAAGTGAATTACCTGAAAAAGATTGGAAGTAGGTCCCCTAACTTTAAATTTACTGCTCTTGTCTTGGCAAGGGGAATGATGTTGGTCAACTGAAAAAGAAAGATCCCCAAAGTCCTCCAATAGGAAAAAAGGAGGAGTCTCTATAAGTGAAAAAAAATCACCTCTTAATGGGAGATTTAGAGTTCATGTTCCCAGAGAAGGAGAAAGTCCAATTTTCTGCTTTGGTGCAAATCAGTTTGTTGGGTCTTCTTTCTTTTTTGGCTAAGTATATGTTATATCCCCAGAGAATCACCTCACTGGGAATAGCTGCACCAAAGTTAGTCAGAACTGTCAGAGCTACTGCTGTCTATCCAGTGCCCAGTCACAAGCCTTGTGAGAGCTAGCATCAGCTGTGTTGGATGCAACAATCCTAATGGGGGGATTGTCAAAAACCCATTAGCCAAAAAAAATCCCCAGAAAACCATAAAAGCTAGTAGCTCAGCCCAAGGAAACACCAAGACAATGGTTCCTTTATTTTAAATATAGATTTGTATGAAAGCCAAGGATAGGTTTTGCTGAGCTCCTCATTGTTAGAAAAGCTATCTCTACCAGATGTTGTATTATAAATGGAACCTTATGGAACTTGTGATAATAATCAATAATGATTTATTTCATTATTTTGCTGATAGAATACAAATATTCAAGAGAGAAAATAATTTCATTTAGATGAAATACAAATCAGTCATCATTGTATGGCAATTGAAACTTGCAGCAAATAGGTAACCATTAATGATATTATTGCTTAGTTAAGGGAAAGATGGAAGGATATGTTGAAGAATTCAATTCACACATTTATTAATGCCTACAATGTATAAGGCATACAGAAACAAATATGACAATCTCTGCCATCAGCAATTATAATTTTGTTGTTCAATCATTTCAGTACTGTTCAACTCTTCATAATCCCATTCAAGGTTTTCCTTGCCAAAAATAGTAGAGTGGTTTGCCATTTCCTTCTCCAGCTAATTTTACAGATGAAGAAACTGAGGCAAATAGGGTTAAGTGACTTACCCAAGGTCATACAGCTACTAAGTATCTGAGATTGGATTTGACCTCATGAAATGAGTCTTTCTGACTTCAGGCCAAAGGTCTATTTACTGTGCCAACTAGCTTCTCTTTAATAATAATGATAGTTAACATTTATGTAGTGCATACTATATGCCAGCACTTTATTAAGTATTTTATAAATATTATCTCATTTGACACTAACAACATCTCTTGGAGATAGAATTTCCATTTTATTTATGAGGAATCTGAAGTAGAGAAAGATTAAATGATTTAGCTAGTAAGTGTTTGAGGCTAGATTTGAACCCAGGTCTTCCTTATCCAGTCCCAGATCTCTATCCACTGTACCTCCTAGCTAGCTATCAGGTGCTTTACATTCTATATGAAATAAAAACTCTGATAAGTAAATAAGCCACACAACTTCTACTCATGTTTTTATTATCTAGACTTGAATATATGTTTAAATATTATTTAAATATGTGGCAAAAGTGTGAAGTAGTTAGTCAGTCAATAAGCATTAATTAAGGTCTTACTATTTGCCAGGCACTGTACTAAGTTCTAGGAACACAAATATAAGGAAAATGAAAGATAGTCTATCCTTATGGAACTTACATTCTAATGGAGAAGGCAATAAATAAACAAAAACTAATGGGGGCGTGTAAGATTAATCTAGATTTGGAATTCTTATTTCAATAGGCATAGTCTTAGAGAGGGTGAGTACAAGTTTATTACTGCTCAGAACCTTGATTTAAATAAGACATAAGGAAAGAGGAAACTCATAGCACAAAATAAACACTGGCCACTATAACAAACAAATAAAACAACATACAACATACATCATCATAACACTGAGGAAGCACCAACATCTGAATTCCTTGGCTGGCTCTTAGTCACATTTACAGACAGTCTCAAGTGGGATAACATTGCTAGGCAAGTTTGTACAAGACTTCCTAGCCCAAATTCTCAAAGCTCCTTTCCACTAAGGGGCTTTTATAGGCTGAGAACAAAGAAAGCACTATACTAAGTAGTCTCATCTGATACATGACTAGCAGCCTCCCAAGTACAGGATACTCCATCACAAGAGACCCACCAAGGAGAATATTTGTTCATTTCTTTAGGAGGACTGTGTTTACTCAAGGAATTGGCTGGATTTCTGGAGTAAACACAGGCCTGCAATAAAGGATAATCATTGATTAATGTATAAGAAAAGATGGCTTTCCTTTCTTCCTTGTGCTTTCCTGGTGGTCCATCAGATAACTGCAAACATGTTCTCATATTCTTAGCAAAAAAAGAGTTACACAAGAGACATGGCTGAGACTTAGTATTTCTTATTCACTAGGATTCCTTATAGGATGGTGAGGAAGAAGATATGGAGTGCACCTGATGAGAAATGAAGTATGAGAAATTTCTGTCTAGACTTTCCCATTTGCATTATAGCCCTTTATTTTCCTATTTCTCCCTTTTATTCTTGGGCCCCCTTCTCCAAACCTGATCTCAGGGAAGGATTCAATTAATTTTAAGTCCAACATTTGGGTTCATGGATCTAGAGCAGAAATGGATCTAGGAGGTAACCTAATTCAATCCCTTCATTTTACATATGAGAAAAACTGAAGCGTAGAGAAAATAAGCAATTTGCCCAAGGTTGCACAGAAGCACACAGTGCACAGTGACAAAGCCAAGATCCATGCACATTAGATGGTGATAGAAAGATGAAAATGGCAAAAATCCTTCCTTGAAAAGAATCTACAGTCAGTGGGCTTGGAATATCAAGAAAAAATAACATTTCTTGCCTTCATAATTATTACAGTCTAGGAAAGGGATGAATGAATGTCAAAGCGTTTATGGTGCACTGAATGCCATATACTATACTATGTCTTAAGGATACATACATAAATTCAAACATCTGTGCTCTAATTGAAGAAGATAATACATTAAAGAAGATTTTGCTATAAGATGAATGAAAAATCTCACTCATGTTTGGGGTCTAGTGTCAAAACAAATTGTACATCCTAAGGAGCCTTGAGTACATTGGCAATATAGATGGAAATGCTTGGAAATCTGAAAGTATGAAGTTATTTGGCAATTGTAAGGACCAGGGAGCCTCCATCTTGGTAGAAGGATTGTAGTTAGTGACTTCTTGCTCACCCCAGCAGGGTACAAGAAGAATAGAGCTAGATTAACCTCTTTTTATAATCATTAGGATGCAAAAGTAGGCCTGATCACTAGAGTGAAAAGGAGCTTCAGGTTATCAGAGAGATGAAGAACGAAAATGGAGAATTATTGAAGAATGAGAAGGGGTTATTGGCAGAATGCATTATGTTCTCCATCCAGCACCTAGAGGAGTCTGAGTAATGAATAGAATGGGTCAAGGGAATAGAAAGGAGCCCTTCAGTACCTTCTCCTTCAGTAAGGCATGTAGGCAGATAATTTGTAATATAAATTATGAGAGAAATACAGGTAGAAGTCAAAATGAGCTTGAGAAATTCTGGAAAAGTGTCACTTCTACCTGAGAGAATCAGGGAGGGTGTCATGGAGGACAATTTAGATGAACTGGCAAGCTCATTTCTACCATAACGTAAATAACTGACAAAGTTTAATGTGCTTCTTTCCCCAAAGGTATTTACAATTTAATAGGGAACATTTGAGGCACATTGTTTAGTATGTAAAGGTAGTAAATTGGTATTCAGAGGATTTGGCTTCAAATCTGTGTGACCCTGGGAAAGTTATTTAATCTATCTAGAGCCTATGTTCTCCTCTGAGGAAAAAAAAAGATTGACTTTTGGAATCCCTACCAACTCTAAGTCACTGATCTTGAGAATGAAACTTCATGACAAAGGAATGACTCTAAAGGAGATGTTTCAGATATTATCAAGTAGACCAGGAGATATATTTTAGGAGCAGGGATATCTTCATAGGCTCTTAAATTGGTGGTATGTGATTGTACATCTGATCATATCTATATTAGCTGGTTCTAAATGGGTCCCATCGTATGTGAGGAGGCAATTTCAGAAATGTGAAGCTTGGAAATAATGAAGTTCTTCAAATATAAAGGGAAGATGTGGTCCTATCCTTCTCCTCAGGAGATGATGTTGTTAAAGAAAACAAAGGAAGATAGAGGTAATGAAGTGTTAATGAGTTAACAAGATGCTACTATTCAATGATTTCTTTAGAACACTTTTCTCTAGTTAAATTAAAGTGAGTTTGGCCATTGGAGGGATAGAAAATTATGCATGTTTCTGAGGATTATTGAAAGCTGAGTTAGCTCTTTAGTCCATCTATGTCTAGATTCTGAAACACAAGAGGAATCCAGCTCAAAGACAAATTATTGGGGGGCAAAGGAGATTTCTTTTTCCTTGTCTTTCTCACACCTCCTCCATAGTTCTGTCATGAAGGTAATCAACCAGCATGAGGCATTGTGTTTAACAGAGAACATTAACTTCCAACAAATATGGGTAAGAGAAGGGGAAAGAATCTCTAAGGGAAGAAGCGGCTTTAAGGAATGGGACCTCTGGCAGCTGTGGAAGAAGTCAGCTGTGGAAGAAGTCAGCTGTGGATTCAAGAAAAAGCAAAACATATCAATCAAGAATAGAGAAGAGAATCCTTATGTGTGAGCTATAGTGCCAGCCCAGCAGAAGTGTATGCAAGGATGGTTAAGGAGGGGATTTTATAAGGATTCTACTAGCAAATTCTTTATAGAAGAACTTATAAAATATTGAGTCTCCTTGGCCACGTGTATTTCTCTATATTCCACATGTATTCATTTGTGCCTCACAACCACTGCACTCTGTGGCCATTTTTCCCATGGATGGTCTGTGTATTACTGAGACAGGAGCACCAGGTTTATGGGGTAAATGTTTTGTAGCTACTCTTCTTTCTATGCCATCTTAGTAAATGATCTTGCTTTTGTAGCCTACTGCTTTCCTGCTCACCAAAGTTATTCCTCTTCTGATCTAGAGCTGATGAAGCAGTGACAAATACTTTTTTAAATTTCTATTTTTTATTAATTTTTATAATTATAACATCTTCTTTGACAGTACATATGTATAGGTAGTTTTTTTTTTTTTTTTTTTACAATATTATCCCTTGTACTCCCTTCTGTTCCGAGTTTTCCCCCTCCTTCCCTCCACCCCCTCCCCTAGATGGCAGGCATTCCCATACATATTAAATATCTTATAGTATATCTTATGTACAATATATATGTGCAGAACCGAATTTTGTTGTTGTTGTTGCAAAGGAAGGATTGTATTCGCAAGGTAAAAATAATCTGGGAAGAGAAACAAAACAAAACAAAACAAAACAAAACAAAACAAAAAAAACCCAATGCTCTCAGTTTACACTCATTTCCCAGTGTCCCTTTTCTGGGTGTAGCTGATTCTGTCCATCATTGGTCAATTGGAATTGGATTAGCTCTTCTCTATGTTGAAGATATCCACTTCCATCAGAATACATCCTCATACAGTATCACTGTTGAAGTGTATAATGATCCCCTAGTTCTTCTCGTTTCACTCAGCATCAGTTGATGTAAGACTCTCCAAGCCTCTCTGTATTCTTCCTGTTGGTCATTTCTTACAGAACAATAATATTCCATAACATTCATATACCATAATTTACCTAACCATTCTCCAATTGATGGACATCCATTTATTTTCCAGTTTCTAGCCACTACAAAAAGGGCTGCCACAAACATTTTGGCACATACAGGTCCCTTTCCCTTCTTTAATATTTCGACAAGTACTTTTTTTTTAACAGCCACCTATAATAGGGCTCTGAGAAAAAGTGTTATACTCTTTCAGTGACAAGCCATTTTTTCCTTAGAAGTGCAAATAGCAAGATATGTTGATTTGTCAATCAACTGCAAACATCTTTTCACAGCAAAACAGAAGTCACAGAAAAATAAATACAGAGCCTCTTTTTCTTCTTTCTTTTCCTCTCAAACCAGAGAAAAGGGAGACACTCTTGATAGGTTTTATCTCTTTTAAGTTACAGATGAAACAGAAAGTGATTATCCCTGTTAGTTCTTCATGGAGCAGCAGGATTCAGCTCTTTTTCAATGAGCTTCTAGAAGCTGCTTCAGTCTTTCCACAATAAATCAGTAAGTTCCCATCAAACTAGCTAGGTTGTATGTATGAATTAGAAACCTGTGTTTGTCTTTGAAAACAATTCAATTTTGTTCTGAATTGTACATATTTCATTGTATCAAATTACATGTTGTCTAGGGGATGGGGGAAATAAGGAAGAAGGGAGAAAAATTTGAAACACAAAGTCTCACAAAAATGAATGTGGAAAACTATCTTTACATGGATTTGGAAAATAAAATACTATTGAAAATTTAACTGTTTTAATTCACATTTCTATAATCAGTAGTGATTTAGAGCACATATGACTTGAGAGTTTTTATTTCTTTTAAAAACTGTTTGCTCATATTCTTTGACCATTTATCAATTAGAAAGTGGCTCTTATTTTTTTTTTTTTATCATTTTGACTTATTTCTCTACATATTTGGAAAGTAATACTTTTATCAGATAAATTTCTAGAAAAATCCCACAATTTCCTGATTTCCTTCCAACTTTGGCTGCTTTGGGATTTTTTTGTATAAAAGCTTTTAAATGTGGTATATTCAAAATTATCCATTTTACTTCCTATGACACTTTATGTTTCTTGTTCATTCATAAAGGTTTTTTTATCATTAGATCTGACCAGCAAAATTTCCCATGCTTCTCCAATTTTCTTATGCTATTAAATATTATAATTAAAGCATGGAGCAATTTTCTCTTGTTTGAGATATTATATGTGATGTTGGTCTATGCCTAGTTTCTCTGAACTGCTCTCCAATTTTTTCTAATTTTTGTCAAATAGTGAGTTCCTCCCTCCCCTTGCCAAAGTTTAGATCTTTGAGTATATCAAACACTAGATTATTGTGGTTATTTACTACTGTGTATCATGTACCTAATTTATATCACTGATCCATCATTATATTATTGCTTTGTTATGTAGTTTGGAACTTGGTACTGTTAAGCCATCTTCCTTCATATTCTTTGTACTGATTCCATTGATATTCTCGACCTTTTATTTTTCTAGTTGAATTTTGTTATTTTTTTCCATAGCTCTACAAGACAATTCTTTGGGATTTCTATTGCAATAACTTAATTAGTAAAATTATCATTTTTATTATATTGTCTTGGTCTTTACAGAGCAGGGCATATTTCTCCAGTTTTAAAAAATTATCTGTATGAAAAGTGTTTTCTAATTATATCTATATGGTTCCTAAATTTGTTTTGGTAGGTAGATTCCCAAATATTTCATATTTGCTCATAGTTTTTTTTAATTGCCTGCAGTTTTATATTATCTACAGTATTTAGTTTAAATGGAACTTCTCTTTCTATATTTTGCTCCTGGATTTCATTGGTATTTAATAGAAATGCTGATGATTTACATGGATTTATGTTATGTTCTGCAACTTTGCTTAAGTTGTTAATTATTTCAAGCAGTTTGCTGATTCTCTAGGATTCTTTAAATATATCATTATAGCAACTGCAAAGATTGCCTATTCTGATTCCTTCCATTCTTTTTTTTTTTTTTTTTTTTTTACTGCTAAATCTAACATTTCTTGTACAATATTAAGTAATAGTAATAATAGGAATCCTTGTTTCACTCCTACCCTTACTGGGAAAGTTTCTAGCTTCTCCTAATTACATATAATATTTGCTAATGATTTTAGAGAGATACTACTTATCATTTTAGGGAAAACTCCATCGATTTTTCTACTCTCTGGTGTTTTTGATAGGAATGGGCACTATATTTTGTCAAAAGTTTTTTTCTGCATATATTGAGATAATTATATGATTTCTGTTAGTTTTGTCATTGATATGATCAATTAGGCTAATAGTTTTCTTGATATAAACCAGATCTGCATTCCTAGTATAAATCCCACTTGGTCAGAGCAGATTACTCCCATGATAAATTGCAATCATCTTTTAGCTAATATTTTATTTAAAAATTTTGCATCAATATTCTTTAGGGAAATGGGTCTATAATTTTCTTTCTCTGTTTGGATCTTTTTGTGGTTTATATATTAACACCATATTTGTGTTATAAAAGGAGTTTGGTAAGACTCTTTTTTCTGTTTTTCCAAATAGTTTATATAATATTGAAATTAATTATTCTTTAAATGTTTGGTAGAATTTATTTGTAAGAACATCTGGGCCTGTAGATTTTTTTCTTAAGGAGTTCATTGATGGCTTGTTCAATTTATTTTCCTAAAATGAGGTTATTTGAGCATTTTATTTCCTGCTTTATTAATCTGGGCAATTTATATTTTTGTATTTATTCATCCATTTTACTTAGATTGTCAGATTTAACAGTTGAACAAAATATCTCCTATTTATTGCTTTAATTTCCTCTTCATTGGTGATGAATTCATCACCTTTTCATTTTTGATACTGGGAATTTAGTTTTCTTCTTTTTAAAAGTCAAATTAATCAAAAGTTTAATTTATTGTTTTTCCCATAAAATTAACTCTTAATTTTATTTTATTTGTTCAATAGTTTTGCTTTTTTTACTTTTAAATTTATTAATCCCTCCTTTAATCTCCAGAATTTCTATTATAGTATTTAATTGGGAGATTTTTAATTTGTTCTTTTTTTAGTTTTTTTAGTTATATGCTCAAGTCATTTCTCTATTCTTTCTCTATTTTATTCATTTTTTATTTTTATTCATGTTTATTCATATTTTATTCATTTTGAGATATAAAATTTCCCAGCTTAGGCTGCATCTCATACATTTTTGTGTGTTGTCTTATTGTTGTCATTCACTTTGATGAAATTATTGATTATTTCTATTATTTGTTGTTTGACCAATTCATTATTTAGGATTATATTAGTTCATTTCCAATTATTTTTAATCTATTTTTCCATGACCCTTTATTGCATGTAATTTTTATTTCATCACAATCTGAAAAGGATATAGTAAATACTTCTGCCTTTCTTCATTTGATGGTGAGGTGTGTGAGGTGATGGGTGAGTGTGATAGACCTTTCCTGAAGTCCTTCTACATTATCTTAAGCTAGAATAGTGTTTCATTCCATTTTTAAAGTTATGTCATTCCAGAATCCACATAGAGGTTTGATTTAACATTGTTTCTGAGGGAAACTGAGAAGAGTTCAAGCAACTTCCTGATTTATTTTTTCCATGATCATGGATTCATCTTCAAGATAGATTTCTATATCCAACTGAGTACACACACACATACATACATACACACACACACACACACACACTTTCCCCCTTTTGAACCAGTTCTAATGAAAGTGAGATTCAAGTGTTGTTCACCCCCTCTCCACCCTCTACTTTCAAAAGCTCTTCCTTGTGAATCTTTTTATGTGATTTTTTTCTCTTTTCCTCTTCTCAGTATATCCCTTTTTCTTACCTCTTTGGTTTTTTTTAGATCATCCTAATACAATCAAGTTATTCCCATCACCTTTGTCTATGTAGATTCTTTTTAATTAGTCTAATAATAATTGAGTTCTTGGAAGTTACATACATCATCGTTCCATGTGGAAATGTAAACATTTTTAGCCAATTTAAGTCTCTTTGATTTATCTTTCATGTTTACTTTGTTATGCTTTTTTTGAGTATCATATTTGAAAGTAAAAATTTCTATTCATCGCTGAGATTTTCCTCCGAAATGTTTTAAAAGTCATCTATTTTATTAAATATCTATTTTTTCCCTTGAAGGACTATATTCAATTTTGTTGGGTAGATTATTCCTTGTTGTAATTCTAATTCTTCTGCCTTCCAGAATAGCATATTTCTAGCTTTTAATGTACAGACTGATAGATCTGGGTTGATCCTAATTATGGCTTTATAGTAATTGATTCTTTCTGACTGAAAATATTTTCCTTTTGACTTGGAAACTCTGGAATTTAGCTATAATATTGCTGGGAGTTTTCATTTTGAAATATCCTTCAGACTTCTTCCTAAAATTAGATTTGAATAAATGAAACTGAATGACTCGATGAGACTTCAAGAATCAGTTAAATAATCCCCCCCCCAATAGAAAAAAAAAAGTAAATTGCCTCATTAGAAAAACAACTGATCTGGAAAATAGATCCAGGAGAGACAATCTAAGAAATATTGGAGTAATTGAAAATCATCATGAAAAAAAGAGCCTTTCATCTTTCAAGAAATCATCAAGGAAAAATGCCCTGATGTCCTAGAACCAGAGGGTAAAATCACCATTGAAAGAACTCACCAATCACCTCCTGAAAGCATCTACAACAAAAACTCCAAGGAATATTGTAGTTAAATTTCAGAATCATCAGATCAAGGAGAAAATCTTGCAAGCAGCCAGAAAGAAACAATTCAAATATCCAAGGAGCTATAATCAGGATTATTCAGGCCCTAGCAGCTCCATTCTGAAAGATCAAAGAGCCTGGAATCTGATATTCCAAAAGGTAAAGGAACTTGGATTTGAGCCAAGAATCAACTATCCAGCAAAATTCAACATTATGTTACAGGGGAAAAGAGGGATATTCAATGAAACAGGTTAATTTAATTTATTTCTGATAAAAAGACCAGAGCTGAACAGAAAATTTGATCTTCAAATACAGAACTCAAGAAAAGCATAAAAAATGTAAAAAGGAAAGGAAAAAATTATTTTATTAATTTTATAATTATACATTTTTTGACAGTATATATGTATGAGTAATTTTTTTTATAACATTATCCCTTGTATTCATTTTTCCAGATTTTCCCCTCCCTCCCCTAGATGACAGGCAATCTCATACATTTTACATGTGTTACAGTATAACCTAGATATAATATATGTGTGTAAATCCAATTTTCTTGTTGCACATTAAGTATTGGATTCCGAAGATATAAGTAACCTGGGTAGATAGACAGTAGTGCTAATAAAAAAAATTTCTTTTAAAAGTTAAAAAGTTTACATCACTATATGGGAAGATAATATGTTTAACTCTTGAGATCTGTATCTCTGTTATGAGTATACTTAGAGGGTGCAGGTAAAAGTTGACTTTATTTTGATGATATAAAAAAGAAACTAGAAATGTAAAGGGGATTCTACTGGAAGAAGAGGAAAATAAAATAAAATGAGATAAATTAAATCTCATGAAGACCTATTACAATTGAGGGAAAGGAGGGGTGATGAGCATTGTGTGAATTTTAGTCTCATCAGATTTGGCTCAAGAGAGAATATAAGAATATCAGACATATTTAACTTCACAGAGAAACTTGTCTCACCCTTTAGGGAAGTAGTAGGGGAAAAGGGAAAGGAAGGGGAGAGACTAGTGAAAGGGAGAGCAGAAATAGAGGGGCAAAGATATAAGAAAGAGGGAGGGGCTATAAAAGGGGAAGGCTGTTTGAGGGAAATGAGGATTAGAAGCAAAATACTGGGGAACAGGGAAAGGAGAAAAGGAGAGAGAAAAGTATAACTTGTGGAAAACAAGATGGTGGGAAAAACAGAATTTGTCATTTTAACTGTGAATTTGAATGGGATGAACTCTCCCCCCAAAAAAAAGAAGTGGATAGCAGACTGAATTAAAACCAGAATCCTAAAATATGTTATTTACAAGAAACACATTTAAAGCAGAGTGATACATGGAGAGTAAAGGTAAGAGGCTGGAGCAGAATGTGTTATGCTTCAGCTGAAGTAAAAATAAATAAATAAACAAGCAAACAAACAAATAAATAAATAAGCAAGTAAATAAATAAATAGATTTTGCAAAAGCAAAAATAGATCTAATTAAAAGAGATAATGAAGTTAACTTATCTTGCTAAAGGGTCCCATAGATAATGAAGCAACATCAATACTAAACATATATGCATAAGTAGTATAGCATCCAAATTCCTAGAGAAATTAAGAGCTGCAAGAAGAATTAGACAGCAAAACTATACTAATAGGTGATCTCAACCTTACTCTCTCAGAACTAGAAAAATTAAACCACAAAATAAATAAGAAAGGAGTTAAAGAAGTAAATAGAATTCTAGAAAATCTAGGTATGATAGACCTTTAGAAAAAATTGAATGGAGACAGAAAGGAATTTTTTTTTCTTGGCAGTACATGGAATATATACTGACTGTACTAGGGCATAAAGACTTCAAAATCAAATGCAGAAAGGCAGAAATAGTAAACGTATTTTTTCTAGATCATGCTACAATAAAAATCATATACAATAAGGGATCATGGAAAAATAGACCAAAAATTAATTGGAAACTAAATAATCTAATCCTAAAGAATGAATGGGTGAAAAAATCATAGAAACAATGGACAATTTCAACCAAGAGAATGACAATAATGAGACAATATACCAAAATTTATGGGATGCTGTTAAAACAGTTCTTAGGGGAAGTTTTATATTTCTAAGTGATTACTTGCATAAAATAGAGAAAGAGAAGATCAGTGAATTGGACATGAAACTAAAAAAGCTAGAAAAATAACAAATTAAAAATCTCCAATTAAATACTAAATTTGAAAGTCTGAAAATAAAAGGGGACATTAATAAAATAAAAGGAAGAAAACTATTGAATTAATAAACAAAACTGAGTTAGTTTTATGAAAAAAACAAAATTTAATTAGATTAGAAAAAAGAAAGAAGAAAATCAAATTGTTAGTATCAAAAATGAAAAGGGAGAACTTTCTACTAATGAAGAAGAAATTAGAATAATTAGGAGCTATTTTGTCTAACTATATGTCAATAAATCTGATAATCTAAGTGAAATGAATGAATACTTACAAAAATATAGATTGGCCATATTAACAGAAGAGGGAACAAATTGCTTAAATAGTTCCATTTTAGGGGGGGGGAAATTGAACAAGCTGTTAATCAACTCACTGAGAAAAAATCTTCAGGGCCATATGGATTTACATGTGAATTCTACCAAACATTTAAAGAACAATTAATTCCAATACTATGCAAGTATTTGGGAAAATAGGGAAAGAAGGAGTTCTATCAAATTCCTTTTATGGCACAGATATGGTGCTGATACCTAAACTAAGTAGGGTCAAAACAGAAAAAAAAAACATATAGACCAATTTCCCTAATGAATATTGATGCATAAATCTTAAATAAAATATTATCAAAGAGATTATAGCAAGCTATCCCCAGGATAATACACCATGACCAAGTAGGATTTATACCAGGAATGCAAGGCTGATTCAATATTAGGGGAACTATTAGCATAATTGACTATATCAATAATTAAATTAACAAAAATCATATGATTATCTTAATAGATGCACAAAAAGCATTTGACAAAGTCCAATACCCATTCCTATTAAAACATTAGAGAGTATAGGAATAAATGGAGTTTTCCTTAAAATGATCAGTAGCATAAATTTGAAATCATCAACAAGCATCATATGTAATGGGAAAAAACTAGTACCAACCCCAATAAGATCAGGGATGAAAAAAGGCTGCCCACTGTCACCATTACTATTCAATATCATATTTAAAATGTTAGATTTTTTTCCTGTGTAGCATGATAATTGTGGAAATATGTATAGAATTATGCTGTTTAACATATATTGGATTACTTGCTGTCTAGGTGGAGGAAGGAAGGGAAAATTTTTAACACAAGGTTTTGCAAGGGTAAATGTTGAAAATTGTCTGTGAATATGTTTTGACAATTAAAATGCTTTAATAAAAATGGCAAAAAACCATTATTTTAAAACTTTCCTGTTAGGTTCTTACTAAGTGCTAAGTTGGTACTTAACAATTCTCTAGTTCACACCTTTGGTTCTGGCCTTTAAGGGGAGTTTACCCCTTTGAACTTCTGAGGAGGAATTTACATATGAAAAGGAGTTTACACAACCTTTAAAAGGAGCAAGTTCGTTGGTTGAAGTAATTTTCCCATAAGCTCTTGAGTTCTCATACGCCCCTTCCCTGGGAGGTTAAGAGAGACAACATTGGGCCCAGAGAAGTGAGTCTACTTTGGGACAGAGTTGGGATGACACTCTGGAGGAAGAAGAGTCTAGTCTGGGATTGAGTTGAGACAGCAGATCTCCTCCCAGAGAGCGATCGGCAGTTTCTGGAGACAACAGAACATTACACTTTCCCACAAATTCTTGTTAGACTCATGTCAAATTCATATTTTTCTTTGAGCCTGTGCTTGTAGGTGTTTAACATCATTGTCATCTTTTGTGATTATGTCTTGATGTTCACTGTTACCACATAGCTTTTTATTTTTTTATTGTTGTTGCTTGTTCATTTTTTTTCCAGTTAATTTCTTGACTTTTAACTTATGGTATAGTTAGGCACTTTTTCTGGGGAGGAGGTGGAGGTATACTGTTCTAACCTGTAGGCTTTAACATTGATGTTTTCAGAGCTAGTTTTTTTTTTTTTTTTAAGTTTTTAGTACTTCCAAAGTAGTGTGATTTGGGAAAAGGTTGTTATCAGTGCTTCCTTGCTACAGATAATAGTGTCCTTTAATGTCCTTGCTAATAATTCTTTCTTTCCTGGAACTATAACCTGGAAGTGGGTACAGGAAATGGAGCAGCCAAACAGCTGAATTGTGCCTAGTGCTAGCATAGGGGTCTCCTCTAGTGTCTTTCTGACTAGTATTTTGATCAAGTTGCTGTTGTTGGTTTCAGAGTTCTGCTGCCATGTGAATCAACCTCGACCCCAATTTTGAAGACCTCCTTTAAATCTCCTAGGTTGTCTTGAACTGAAAAAAAAATCTTTCATCTTGATCTTTTGTTGGCTTTGCCATTCTAAAATTTGATTTTGAGATATTCTTTTAGAGTTGCTTAGAAGGAAATGTTGAGAGCATTTGGCTGCTTTCTCTACTCTTGGCACTCTCCCCAGAAGTCAACAAGTATTTATTTTCCTCTATTGCTTATAATGCTTTAAATTAGGCTGCAGAGATATGGTCAGTGATTCATCTTTATCTTATGAAGTAAAACTCATTAAGTCCAGGTATAAACACAAAAGTCTTCCCAAAGAGTTAATTGGGTTATAGTTTTGTCAGTTGTAACCTTTAAAACTATGAAAAGAGTAAATGAATTGAGGGACCAGAGTATGTGCTACCATCATTATAATCGGCATTGTTATGCCTTTAAATAAGTTTTCTCAGGACATTTATTTGAGCTATTCCTTTGGACCAGAGGTGTTCAGTACATCAGAAGATAGCATGTTGTTCACAACACTCCCTAGTCCAACCTGAACTAAAGTAAATTAGGAAATATTTCACAAAATATTTGCAATTCACAAAATATAAAAAATAACAGAAAACCTAAATAATGTAACCATATAGTTTTCTAAGTCAATATGTGGCATGCAGGTATCCTTATGTACAGTTTGTTGGTTTTGAGTCATTTCAATTGTGTCCAACTCTTTGGGATCTTATTTGTGGTTTTCTTGGCAAAGATGTTGGAGTGGTTTGTAATTTCCTTTTTCAGCTTTCTTTTTAACAGATAAGAAAACTGAGGCATTGCTAAGTGACTTATCCAGGGTCACACAGCTAGTAAATATCTGAAGCTGGATTTGAACTCAAAAAGATGAATCTTTTTACACCTGACATGACACTATCCACTATACCACCTAGCTGCTCATATGCCAAATTTAGTGATCCCTATTTTTGTTAGTTTGACAACACTCTTCTAGATAATGAATATCTTTTTTTTAAATATTTTATCTGAAAGGCTGTGTTTATTCACAAGTATATTTTATTAGTTTTCCTTACACAAATGGTTCTTTTGTTTGTTTTTATTTGTTTTTGCCCTTCTCAGTAACCAAACTGTTGACATATAAAAAGAGCAGTACTTTTAACTAAGAGTAAATTGCATCTCTTGGCTAATTGTTAAAGAACACATTCTACATAATGGAATTCACCCTACCACCATTTGGAGTCTTAAGACTTGGGTTTTAGCCCTAGCTCTGTTATTTATTAGGCATGTCACCTCAGACAAGCTATTTAAATTATCTTAGCCTCAGTTTCTTTATCTATAAAATGTCCATGGAAAATATGGCCAAATAATTACAAGTAATTGGTTGTTATCCTTTGTACTTGAAGAGGACCAAAATGGCATTACTATGTTAGAGTTGAGTTATATAGTGTGTCCAATTATATCTGATTAGACCAATACAAACTGGGAATGCTCTGCCACAGGTCAGACACAATAGTCCCTAGGAACATTTGCATAGGGGGGATGCTTCTCTAACTGTATAACTTGTGTTTCTTCTGAGCTAATTCAATTCGGTTTTGCTAATAGAGTGCAGCATCTTCTCTGATAAGGGCACACCTTGCTGGGTGATCTTCCATGTCATATAATTAGTTCTCAAGTTTAAACTTTAAAGATACCTTGAGAGTGTCCTTTTTATCACATTTTGTGAATGCTTGCCCTTTGTGAGTTCTCCATCGCTATGGTTAAAGCACTAAGTCTGGAGTCTTCTTGAGTTCAAATCCAGCCTCAGATACTTTTTAGATATGACCTTGGGCAAGTCACTTAACTTTGCCTTAGTTTCCTCATCTATGAAATGAGGTGGAGAAGTCTCCTTCGTCTTTGCCAAGAAAATCTCAAATGGGATTGTCAAGAGTTGGTCACAAGTGAAATGATTGAAAAACAAAAATCTAAAAAGAGATTACTAAGATTAAAGAGCAACCCCCTTTCTCTTATCCCCTATTCAATCCCTCATCCAGAAAGCAAAATAGAATATTTCTTTAGTGCTCAATCTGGGTTGAATTTCAGATTTATTTTAGATTAGGGGCACGACTGAAGAACAATTGAACAACAAAACCAATATGGAATACAGGAAGGATCCTTGGAGGTGGGATAGGTTAAATAATAGCAAACAAGGTAGCAGATAAAACTAAAGCAAAGGAGTCAGCAGGGATAGGAAATAAGAGATACTCACAAACATAATAATAATGACCAGGAATAGAATTTATTAGAAAAATATAAGGATTTTAATATAATTTAATAATAATGATTTAATACATGATCACTGATCTCAGGCAAATTTAAAACTAAAATAGATTTAATCAAAAGAGAAAATAGGGAAACTACAATCTATGTCAGTCATATTAATCAATGTTGCTTTAAACTATTTAAAATAACTAGTTACTAAAAGGCTGGAATATTGCTGTGGTATAAGAAATGATGAGTTAGTAGATTTAGAAAAATATGGAAAGACTTGCACTTATGAAGGTTGATGTTATTCATTTTCAGGGAAAGAAAGCAAATAAGTATCATAGATGCATATAAATATATGATTGTAGATATCTATGTATATGCAGGTGCATATGTTTATATATATATGTATACACACACACACACACCACACACACACATATATATCTGCTCTTAATTGTATCCTTCTTGGGGGTGGGGGAGTGGAGGAAAGTAGAAAAAGATAAAATAAAAAGTACACAGCAGAGAATAAAAGAAAACCTACAAGGAAGCAAAGAAAAAATGGACAGCTCTGAATAAATTTGTAGTATTTATTATATAGGCTTTCTCAAAATGAAAACTAATTGTCATTTTTGAATACTCTCTTAAGTTCTATTGTACACATAGCAATCTTCTTTTTTTCTAAATTATTTTTTCTTTTTCAATTTTAGATTTGTCTTAAATAAAATTTTAAAAAGAAGAAAAGAACAACAATATTTGTACTTATTTCATAAGGTTTTTGTGAGAAAAGTGGTTTTGTGAGGTATAATTTTAACTATAGAGTGCTATATTATTGAATTACATTATTCTTATTATTTCTCTTTTTCAAATGGGGAAACTGAGGCTTACAAAAATGATTTTTATAAAGCACCACAGTAAAAACAGAACTAGAATTTAAAAGAGATTTCTTCTGACTTTTGGTGTGGGATTCTTTCCAATTCTTTCTTTTTCCCGATTTTGTACTCCATATTTAAATGGTTGCCAAGTCCTTATGTTCCTACTTCATATTGATAACCTCTCCTTCTGTGGGAAAACTGGGACACTATTGCATTATTGATGGAGTTGTGAAATAATGCAACCATTCTGGAGAACAATCTGAAACTATGCCCAAAGGGCTATCAAACTATGCATACTCTTTTATTCAGCCAGTGACATTACTGGGTTTGCATCCCAAGGAAATTATAAAGGAGGGAAAAGGACCCACATGCGCAAAAATGCTTGTAGCAGCCCTTTTTGTGATAGCAAAGAATTGGAAAATGAGTAGATGCCCATCAGTTGGGGAATGGCTGAGTAAGTTGTGATAAATGAAAATAATGGAATATTATTGTTTTAAAAATTTGATGAACAAGGTGATCTTAGAAAGGCCTGGAAAGATTTACCTGAACTGATGCTGAGTGAAACAAGCATAATCAGGAATACATTGTACAAAATAACAGCAAGAATATGCAATAATCAACTATGAAAAACTTGGCTCTTCTCAGTGGTTCAGTGATCCAAAGCAATCCCAATAGACTTTGGGCAGAAAATACCATATGCATCCAGAAAAAGAACTAAGGAGACTGTAAATCAACACAGGCTATGTTCACTTCTTTTTCCTATTTTTGAAAAAATCTCTCATAGTTTAGAGAGTCCTAAAGTGAGTCTTTTGTACTTGCTTTGGCTCATTGTGTTGTTGAGAAAAGCCAAGTCAATCGTAGTTGATTATTACACAATATTGCTGATATTGCATACAATAGCCTGGTTCTGACCATTTCACTTTACATGAGATATTAATTGTAAAAATACTTAGCACAGTTCTTGGCTAATAAGATGGTTAATAAATGCTTACTCATTTCCACTAACATCATCAGTAGAATGTAAGCACCTTGAGAGCAAGGGACATGTCCCTTTTTATCTTTGTTTTCTTATTGCCAAGGTAAACTGATCCTGGGACTTAATAAAAACTTTTTTGTTGTTGTTGAAATAAAGTCACTGACATATTGCCACCATCATAAAAGCATTCAAATTAAAAGTGCAAATAGCTATATAGTCACTTCTCCAAAAGAAGGAATTTAACTTCTGAGCATGCTTTGCTTGGTCTCAGAAGCCAGACCTAGGAGCAGTGGGAGTAGCTGATGAAAGGAAAACTTTCCTGACAGTCCAAGTTATTAGAAGGTGGAAGGATTGCTCTGAAGAATAGCACTTCTTCCTCCCAGAATATCTTCAAGTAGAAACTATAGAAATGAATGGGGCTGAGGGACATGCCCAGGTCCCTTACAGCCCCAAGATTCTATGATCTTTCTTATATAGCTATATCAGTTTTTAGAGTTAGACTTCATCCCTGAGTTAATTTGCTTCATAACATTTATGAGAGGCAGAAGGATTCATGATTTTTTTTTTTTTTAAGTAAGTAAGCAAGCAAAAAAGGCAGTGCAGTTCCTTTCCTTCCGGAATAGGGCTATAACTTTAAATTCTGATTCTTAAACTAAAAATGTCATCCAGAACCTTTAGACCCTTTGTAATTGCCAAATACACAGATCTCTCTAACCCTCTTCACTATGGGACTCTTTGGATAGTTACTCAAGTCCAGATTTTAGAGAAAGTAGGTCCCTGTGCATTCAGAGAACTATCCACGGTGCTGACCCTTGGTGAGGTGTCTGGAGGGGATGTTTTGAATTTCCCCTTGCCAGGGACTGTGACATCTAATTACTCTCTTGGCCTAAACAGGAAGCTGGTAAAGCTGGTACCTTCTGCTTGCCAAAGCTATTGCTATTCAGTTGATAATAACAAAATACCCAGAATCACAGGTGAATTTTTCCTTGTCCAGGAGCTCCAAAACCCTGCTCTCCAAAGTAGTGGTGATACTTGGGTCTAGGGCTGTTAGGCAGGTGACCAAGAGCTCTTCTGCTAATGGGGAAGCTGCTCTGAGCTATTGCCCTGCTCTAAATGAGCTTTAGTAAGCCCATAATAGGATTACTTATTTATGTGGAAATGGAAGTTACATTTCCAGGTAACTTTTAATGTTGTTGTTAAAATGATGTAATATAAAGAATGCTAGATTTGCAGCTAAAATTTTGAGTCTGAAAACTAGCTGTGCTACAATAATTAATTTGCTTCCCAGGGTCTCAATTTCTTCATCTATAAAATGGGGTGGTTGGATTCAATGGGATCTAGGTTCCCTTTCAGCTCTAAAATCAATATGTAATAGTAGTGCCATCAATTAGCTTTCAACAAATTGTTTAATCTTATAAGCTGTGGTTTCTCCATTTGATTTTCTAGCTGATTTTACTGCTGAGGAAACTGAGGCAAATAGGATTAAGTGATTTGTCAAGGGTCCTATGTCTGAGGCCAGATTTGAACTCAGGAAGATAAAGTTTCCTGACTCCAGGTCTTCAAAATTTTGCACTGAACCACTTAGTTTCTGCCTCTTTTCATTTTCTACTTATTGTTTGTAGTTCTGTCAGAGAGGATAAAATTGAATAAATCCAATCTCTGTGCCCCAACCCCACATAACTCATCTCTTCTTCCTGTTAACCATCCCTTAATTCATTCATCTGATCCTCACATGGTATGTGATGAGTATTAAATGATGAGTAGTAAATGATGGGTAGTAAATTGAGGAGTAAATGGACTCAAGATGTTTTGCCTTCCTAATTGTCTTTTTCTAGACATTTTCCAGCTTATTGACTTCGTACTGTGTGGTAATCAAACCTTACCCAGTATCCCCTAAAAGTGGTCTGACCAAAGAATAGCAGAAGTCTCACTTCTTTTCTCCTTGAAATTCTGTTTTTAAATACAGTCTAAGAGGACTTCAGCTATTTGAGTGGTCATGTTATTTTGCTGACTCATAGTGAGTTGTAGCTCTTAAAAACTATTGGGTCTTTTTGCTATTTCACCCTGCCTCCCCAGTCTATGCCTTCTGAATTATTTTTTAGAACCTACATGTAAGACAACATATTTTATGTACATTGTTGAATAAGATAACATAAACTACTTTTTATACTTTAAGGCACAGAAGAAAACTCAATCAGGATAACATTGAAAGCTATATATTGAATTTATTATATATTTATATCTAATATATATATGTATATATATGAATATATATGCCTTGTATGTATATATTTTTATACACACATACATAATCTTCTTGAAAAGCAAGTGGTAAGGTGTTATATGTGGACACAAGAAGAACTGGGTTCACACCCAGCCTAAAACACTTATGTCTAAGCAAATTTCTCAACCTCTATGTGCCTCAGTTTCTTCATCTGCATGTATCATCCAGGTTGTTGTGAGGATCAAATAAGATAATATTTATAAAAGACTTAGCACAGTGCCTGGCACATAGTTAAGTACTATATAAATGTTAGCTATTATTATAGAGCTTCACAAATGGTTCTTGAACAATCCTCCCTTTCTCCTGGGGATATAGAAATGTTAATTTTATTTGGTGTTTGTTAAATTTAGAATAAAAAAATTTCCCTAAGCAAACAAACTTTAAAGCACTATGTAAATGTCAACCATATTAGAGCTAGCGAAGACACTTCTGTCCTCCGTGCTCTGTTTTTACTTTGATACCCATTTGGAAGCTTTTAAGACCTGTGATTGTCCAAGTTTGTATAAATACTAAGTGTCAGGGCCAGGATAAGAACCGAGGTTTCATTTTATTTCTCTGGGACTCAGTGTCTTCATCTGTAAAATGAGGGGATTTGACCATGTCCTTTCCAGCTTTAATATGTGATTTTCTAAAACATATTCCCCATTTTAACACCAAGGAAATTGAGGTTTAGAAAAGTCAAATGACTTATTCAAATTCACAGCCAGTAAATGATAGAAATAAGATTCAAAGCATCATTTTCTTGTTTTTTTTTTTTTTTTTTTTAACTTAGTCTAATGCCTTTCACAATCCATCATGATACCTTTTCAAACAGACCTTCTAATAAGATTTTTCTGGCCTCTGTCTCACTTCTATAAGTCAACTGATTTTAATGATTTCTTGAAAAGTGACATCTTTGGAATCCTCCTTTGAGAAACTTTCATGTTGATTTAACATATTCCTTACCTTTCTCAGCAGTTGCCAGTTTCCTCACCTGAGATATCTTCCTTCTTACCTCTCTGCCAAACTAGATCCATCACTGATTAAATCCTGCACAAATACTACTGCTCTAGGAAGCCTTCTTGGATTAATTCTTCTTGGCTCCCATTACTCATTGCATTTAACTGCTTCTTTGCATTTGTATATTCTTGTATATGTTTATTTATACTTATGGATTGCTCTGTAATTATTCTGAAATCTCTCTATATCTGCTGTTTTTTATAGAAATAGGAAGAAGCTTCTTCAGAATATGGACCAGATTTTCTATTTGTATCCCCTGTCCATCACCCCATTCATACCAAGCTTCATATTGGATATGGTTCAAGGCTCACTTCTTTGTGCAAATGATTTATTCTCCAAAGTAGAATGCAAGCTCATTGAGTGCCAGGACTGTTTTCATTTTGTTGTTGTATTCCTAAAGTATATGAGAGGAAACTTGTTATATTGGATAAAGAGTTGACTTCAGAGCCAGGAGATCTGGATTTAAGTCCTAGTTTTAACATATACTAAGTACAATAGCCTAGATAAGTTATTTACCCTTCCAGTACTCTAGGTATCTTTATTTTTTAAATGATTTTTAAATAATATTTTCTTCTTAAAATTTGAGTCAAAATTCTCTCTTTCCCTCCCAACTCTCTAAAATCCACTAAGAATGCAAGCAATATCTCAATTATGCATGTGAAATCATGCAAAACACATTTCCATATTAAGTGTATTACCAAAAAAAGTGAGAAAATTATCCTTCAATTTGCACAAGGAGTTCATCAGTTCTCTCTGGAGATAGCATCTTTTCATTATGAATCTTTGGTATTGTTTTAGATTATTGTACTCTAAGAGCAAGCAAGTCTTTCAGAGTTGATCATCATTACAATATTGCTGTAACCATGCACAATGATTTCCTGATTCTCCACACTTTACTTGGCATCAATTCATATAGATCTTGCCATGTTTTCAAAAGCATCTCCCTCATTATTTCTTATAGCACAATAGTACTCCATTACAATCATATATCACCACTTGTTCAGTCATTCCCTAATTGATGAGCATCCCTTCAATTTCTAATTCTTTACCAACATAAAAATAGCTGACATATATATATATATATATATATATATATATATATATATATATATATATATATATATATATATATGTTCTTCTACTTTGATCTCTCTGAGATACAGTGGTTTTGCTGGCTTGCATAGTTTTATAAATCTTTGGGCATAGTTTCAAATTATTCTCCAGAAATGTTGGACTAGTTCACTACTCTATCAACAATTTATTAGGCTATGTATTTTCCTTCATCCCCTCCAGCATTTTTCATTTCTGATAGGTGCAAAATAGTATTATAAGAGTTATCTTAGGAGCAGTGAAGTGGCTTAGTGACTCAGTGGATAGAGCACCAGCCCTGAAGTCAGGAGGACCTAAATTCAAATCTGGCCTTGGTAACTAAACACTTTCTAGCTGTGTGATCCTGAGCAAGTCATTTAACCTCAACTGCCTCAGCAAAACAAAAAAAAAAACCCAAACCAAAACAAAAAGATGGACTGAATCAATAAAACATAAAATTTTTTTTCTTAATTTGAATTTATTTAATCAATAGTAATTTAGAGCATATTTGCATATTACTACAAATTGTTTTTATTTCTTCTTCTGAAAACTACCCTTTCTTATACTTTTGCCATTTATTAATTGGGAAATGATTATTATTTTTATAAATTTGACTCAATTCTCTATATTTGTGAAAAGAGGCTTTATTAGAGAAATTTGCTATACAAGTTTTTCATATTCCCTTTGTCTTTTAACAAAACATACTTTCCCTGATTATCTCTTTTAATTAGGTCTATTTTTGCTTTTGCTTTGTCTGAGATCATGATTGCTCTTCCTGTCTTTTTTATTTCAGCTAAATCAGTATATATTTTCTTCCATTACATTTTCTTCTGTTTATTCTTCTTTTCCTTTTTATCTCTTTCTCAAAAATCTATTGTGCTTCTGACCATTGTCTCTCTTAATCTGTCCATTCTTTTATCATCCCCCTCTCTTTTCCTTATCTCCTTATCTTCCTATTTCTCTTTTGGGTAAAATAGATTTCTATACACAGTTGAGTGTGCATATGTATGTACGTATCCATATAGAGTCTTCCCTCTTTGCACCAGTTCTTATTAGAATAAGGTTCAAGCATTTCCTACCACTCCCCCATTTTCCCCTCTACTATAATATCTCTTCCTTTTATACCTATTTAGATGAGAAAAATTTTCCCATTTGATTTCTCCTTTTCCTGTCTCCCAGTATATCCCTCTTTCTTACCCCTTCATTTTTTCTTTTTTGGAGATCATTCCAACATAATCAGCTCATCCCTTTCTATGCCTTCTATGTAAACTTTTAAAAAACTGTCACATAATGAGTAAATCCTGGGGAGTTATATAAATCATCTTCCCATATAGTAATGTAATATAAACAGTTTAGCCTTATTGAGTTCCTTATCATTTCTCTTTATCTTTTTTATACTTTTATTGAGTCTTGGATTTGAATGTTGAATTTTTTATTCATCTTTGGTCTTTTCATCCAGGAAAGCTTGGAAGTCCTCTATTTTGTTAAATATCCATTTTTCTTTCTGAAGGATTTTTGTTGTCTGCTCATTTTTTCAGCCTGTTTCTTGATTTTGAGCTTTATGCAAAATTGGACTTTGTCTACTTGGGAGTGGGGAGGCACTTTCCTAAGTTTCAGGCTTTTTCATAATGCTATTTTCAGAGTTAGTTCTAAGAATTTGCAAGTTTTTTGGTGCTCCCAAGGTGATGAGATGTGGAGAGAAGTGTGGTCACTGCTATCCTGGTCTGTATTCTGACCTTTACCCAGGAAGGGTGCCTCGTGGTTGCAGTTACAAAAACTAGCACTCTTCTCTGACATGGAACTATAGCTCACAACTACAAATGGGCAATAATTCTCAATAAGCATCACTTGTACCAATACCAGCAATGGGTCTTCTGTAATTTCTTTCTGAAAACTTGTCTGACTCTGTTACAAAATTATGCTGAGAGCTTTTGAAGCTGCTGATGCTGCCATTGCTGTAGCAGCTACCTCCAAATTCCTCTGGACATATCCTACCCCATTCTCACAGATCTCTCCTGCAGACAGACTCACTTTTCTTAGACTGGAAAAATGTCTCAATCTGACTTTTTGTTATGTCTGCCACTCCAGGAATATATCTACCAAAGGAGAGTCAGGAATTATATGAGCAAAATTATGAAACACTTGCCACAAAAATAAAGTCAGATTTAAATAATTGGAAAGACATTCAATGCTCTTGGATAGGCTGAGAGAATATAATTAAGATGACAATACTCCCTAAACTAATCTATTTATTTAGTACTATACCAATCATACTCCCAAGAAATTATTTTAATGACTTAGAAAAAATAACATCGAGAATTTCAAGGGAAGTAATGAAAAAAAAATTAAATGAAGGTGGTCTAGCTGTACCTGATCTAGAACTATATTATAAAGCAACAGTCACCAAAGCCATTTGGTATTGGCTAAGAAATAGTTGATTGGTGGAATAGGTTAGGTTCACAGGGCAAGATAGTGAATAAAAATAGCAATCTAGTGTTTGACAAACACAAAGATCCCAACTTTTGGGATAAGAATTCATTATTTGACAAAAACTGCTGGGAAAACTGGAAATTAGTATGGCAGAAACTAGGCATGGACCCACATTTAACACCACGTACTAAGATAAGATCAAAATGGGTCCATGATTTAGGCATAAAGAACAAGATCATAAATAAATTAGAGGAACATAGGATAGTTTACCTCTCAGACTTGTGAAGGAGGAAGGAATTTGTGTCCAAAGGAGAACTGGAGATCATTATTGATCACAAAATAGAAAATTTTGATTACACCAAATTAAAAAGTTTCTGCACAAACAAAACTAATGCAAACAAGATTAGAAGAGAAGTAACAAATTGGGAAAACATTTTTACAGTTAAATGTTCTGATAAAGGCCTCATCTCCAAAATATACAGAGGAATTGACTTTAATTTATAAGAAATCAAGCCATTCTCCAATTGATAAATGGTCAAAGGATATGAACAAACAATTTTCAGATGATGAAATTAAAACTATTTCCACTCATATGAAAGTGTTGCAAATCACTATTGATCAGAGAAATGCAAATTAAGACAACTTTGAGATATCATTACACACCTGTCAGATTGGCTAAGATGACAGGAACAAATAATGATGAATGTTGGAGAGGCTGTGGGAAAACTGGGACACTGATGCATTGTTGGTGGAGTTGTGAAAGAATCCAACCATTCTGGAGAGCAATCTGGAATTATGCCCAAAAATTTATCAAAATGTGCATACCCTTTGACCCAGAAGTGCTACTACTGGGCTTATATCCCAAGGAAATACTAAAGAAGGGAAAGAGACCTGTATGTGCCAAAATGTTTGTGGCAGCCCTTTTCATAGTGGCTAGAAGCTGGAAGATGAATGGATGTCCATCAATTGGAGAATGGTTGGGTAAACTATGGTATATGAATGTTATGGAATATTATTGTTCTGTAAGAAATGACCAACTGGAGGAATACAGAGAGGCTTGGAGAGACATCAACTGATGCTGAGTGAAATGAGCAGAACTAGGGGTTCATTATACACTTCAACAATCATAAAGTATGAGGATATATTCTGATGGAAGTGGATGTCTTCAACATAGAGAAGAGCTAATCCAATTCCAATTGATCAATGACAGAATCAGCTACATCCAGAAAAGGAACACTGGGAAATGAGTGTAAACTGTGAGCATTGTTTTTTTGTTTTGTTTTGTTTTGTTTTTCTTCCCAGATTATTTTTACCTTCTGAATACAATTCTTCCTTTGCAACAACAACAACAAAATTCGGTTCTGCACATCTATATTGTACATAGGACATACTATAAGATATTTAATATGTATAGGAATGTCTGCCATCTAGGGGAGGGGGTGAAGGGAAGGAGGGGAAAAACTCGGAGCAGAAGGGAGTACAAGGGATAATGTTGTAAAAAAAATTACCTATGCATATGTACTGTCAAAGAAAATGTTATAATTGTAAAAATTAATAAAAAATAAATAAAATTTTAAAAAAAGTCTGCCACTCCAGAATTTTGTCTGTGGCCTTCTTTTAAGGTTGTTTGGAGAGGAAGGGTAAGAGATTTCAGCTGAATTGTTGCCTCTAACCCACCATCTTGGGTCTACCCTCTTCTAGGTAACTTTCTAAGACTGTGAGTTACAAAAAACATGCAAATGTCATTGATAGAAGCAATTTCTTTATTTAAGACTTTTCCAACTAATGAAATCACAGATCTAGAAAACGCATATCTTCAGTGACTAGCAGTTTTTATTCCTGCAAAGTAGATAGTAGGCACTTGATAAATGCTTGTGGAATTAAGTTGAATAGTTGTTTACTGTGCTTTCCATATACTACGGTTTTGCTCAGCACATAGAAATATTTCCATTTTCCATATTTTATTGGATCTACAATTTCAACCATATGAATTTTCCCTGAAGCACAGCGTATTCCAACCTACATATTTATAACAATGATTCTAGGGAACTACTTGTCCTAGCTGAGGGATAATAGGATCCCCTTCTGTGAATGAAATATAAGGTAACAGATCACAAGTACAAAGTAATATAGCATGAACTCGGACACACATCAAGAAATATGGAAGATAGAAGGATTTGGCATGCTATGGTCCATGAGGTCACAAAGAAGCAGATAAAACTGAACAACAACTATAAAATGTGAGTGACCCTGAGAACAAGATGATTCAAGATGAGTAAGGTTAATCAGGGAAGGCATTGACCAAATCTGGGATTTGGGTCAACAAATATGTTCTTATATCCATGGCAACTTGATTTTTTGCCCAGGACATTTTCTCTTTTTCTGTAAATATGAGCTTCTAGAGAGTCATTATTTTTCATTTCTAGGGTGTTAAAAGAGGGTCCTATGTGGGCATAAGAAAGATCTATCCCAAACATGGGCATGAGAGTCAATCCAATTCTAAAGAGAGGAATGTACTTTTTTTGTATCTAAAAGAACCAAAGGCGGTGTTTATTTGGTATGGACATTTTTGCCTTCAATGAGCTCTGATCCTTCAGAAGAATCCCCCTGCTGCCATTCTAACATTTCTGCATCTCAGTATGAAATCACCCAGAAGGCAAATGGAGGCCCTATAAATCTCCCACAAGACTTCCCACCCAGAAAGTCTCTGCTCTCCAAGCTTCCACCCACCATGTTGAACAAATCCCACCAACGCTGAGGAACATGACATCACTCATAATTTTATCATTCAAATGGGAAGGTTGATAGATGGGTTAGGGGAGGGGTGAGGGCAATTAAAATCTCAAACAGGCCTCAAGATGGATGGTGAGTCTTAGCGTCATTGGATTATTTTTATGGCGGTCAGAGCAGGAGTGAGGCAGCGGTCTCCAACGCCTGAGTCAACATTGCGATAAATTGCTATGGCGGCCCTTTCGATGGCTCATAACTAGTAAATCAAATCTATTGAACAATACATTCACTGCAAATTTAAGAAGTTGTTCTTTCATTTTTTAAGTGTGTGTGCTAAATCATGCCTGGAGTCATAAAGAACGGAGACAGTCAGGCTCGGGATGAAGAAAAAAATAACAACCCACAACTGGATACTTAGAGATGTGAACAAAATGCCTTGCCCTTTGCTGATGAGATATTCTCTTCTTTTGCTTAAACACAGCCTATATTTACAGACTGGATTTGCAGGGTCACACAGTTGCTGAAACCCAGAGTTGCAAAGGATCACACAAAGTATCTATCTCAATATGTGTCTGAATTAGAACCCCTTATGACAGTCAGCTAAATAGAAGCTCCTTGAGGTAGGAAGTATTTTTGGTTTTGTCTTGGTTCACAATTTATTTATTTAGTGCACAACTCATTTATTAAGTGCATGCTTTGTGCTTAGCACTCAAGGATTCAAAGGAAAAGAAAACCGAACAGCTTTTTCCCTTGAGTAGCTTACATCTTACTGGGAACAAATAGTATTCATTTGATCAATAACAATATTATAAAGACAAAAAAAAACTTTAAGAGATCCAAGAATTCTATTCTGGACAATGACTACCCATAATTCCAGAAGACCACTGATGAAGTATTTTATATACCTATTGATAGAACTCATGAACTCAAGATGCAGTATATGATGTATATCTTTTGACATGGCCTTTTTTATTTTGCTTGACTATGTGTATTGGTTACAAGGGGTTTTTTGTTGTTTGTTGTTGTTGTTTTTAGTGTGAAGATTGCAAAGTGGAGGAAGAGAAAAAATACACTTTTATTAATTAAAAAAGCAAAAAAATGGAAAAACAATTCAAATAAATGCAAAATAATTGTGGAGGAAGGAAATATTTATTATTGATAGAATTAGGAAAAGGGTTTTACTACAGAGTAGCATTTTTTCACTCTCTTAAGTGACTTAGGTATTCCAAGATATAGTGATGAAGAAGAAGGCATGGATGACAAATAGCTTGTACCAAGGCACAAAGTAGAAAGATGCATTTTGTGCATAAGGAACATTAGTAGGCTGGTTTTGTTAGAATGTAAAGTACATAAAAGAATAGAATTTAGCTTAGGAAAACAGATTAGAAGCAGATTGTGAATGTCTTTAAATGTTAAATAAGTATCCAAGCATTCTGGAGAACAATCTGGAACTATGCCTAAAGGGCTATAAAACTGTCCATACCCTTTGACTCAGCAGTGCCATTATTGAGTTTGTATCCCAAGAAAATCAGAAAGGAGGGAAATGGACCAACATATGCCAAAATGTTTGCAGCAGCTCTTTCTGTGGTAGCAAAGAATTGGAAAATGAGTAGATGCCTATCAATTAGGGGATGGCTGAAAAAGTTGTGGTATATGAAGTAATTGAATATTATTGTTTTATAAAAAATGATGAACAAGCTGATTTTAGAAAGGCCCAGAAAGATTTACATGAACTGATGCTGAGCGAAACAAGCAGAATCAGGAATACATTGTACAAAATAACAGTGAGAATATGCAATAGTCAACTATGAAAAACTTGGCTCTTCTCAGTGGTTCAGTGATCCAAAGCAATCCCAATAGACTTTGGACAGAAAATGCCATATACAACCAGAAAAAGGAACTAAGAAGACTATATGTCAACACATACTATGTTCACTTCTTTTTCCTTTTTTAAAAATCTCTCTCATGGTTTTCCCCTTTTGGTCTGATTTCTCTCTCCCAACATGATTCATAAAACAATGTCTATTAAAAATAAATAAATTTACTAGAAAACAAAAAATGTTAAATGGGATTTTGAATTTTATCCTAAAGGCAATAGGGAGCCATAGAAAATTCTTTGTTCAGGGGTGTGGTATGGTCTGATTTGTGCTTTAACAAGATCAATTTAGTAGCTTAGTTGAAAATCTGAAAAATGGTCATCCATCCTTTGCTTGAAAATCTCTAGTAAAGGAAACCAACTACTTCCTAAGCGAGCCTTCTAAATATCATATTTTCCTTAAGTCTTTGTAGGCTAAAAATCCTCTGTTTCTCCAATTGACTTTCAAGTGGAAATTTTTTTAAATTAAAGCTTTTTATTTTCCAAAACAATTGGGGGTTAGCTAGGTGGCACAGTGGATAGTGCACCATCCCTGAAGTCAGGAGGATCTGAGTTCGAATCTGGTCTCAGACACTTAACACTTCCTAGTGATGTGACCCTGGACCAGTCACTTAACCCCATTGCCTCTAAAAATATGCATGGACAATTCTTCAATATTAACCCTTTCAAAACCCTGTATTCCAATTTTACCCCTTTCTCCCAAGCCTTCCCCTGGATGGCAAGTAGTCCAATATATGCTAAACATGGTAGAAATATGTTAAATCCAATATATGCATACCTATTTATACAATTATTATGCCACACAAGAAAAAAGAGAAGCAAAATAAATGCAAGTAAACAATAACAAATAGAGTGAAAATGCTATGTTATGGTCCACACTCAGTTCCCATAATTCTCTCTCTGGGTGTAGATGCCTCTTCGTCACTGAATAATTGGAACTGATTTGAATCATCTCATTGTTGAAGAGAGCCACGTCCATCAGAATCTATCATCATATAATCTTGTCGTTATTGTGTATGATGATCTCTTGATTCTGCTCATTTCACTCAGAATCAGTTACTGTCAGTCTCTCCAGGCTTTTCTGAAATCATCCTGCATCACTGCATCACTGCACCTCTTTTTCAGGATGGACTACAGATATGCTTCAATTCACTTATAATAGCTTATTCTCCCAACCTGTCTTCCTCCTTACCAATTGCTTTCCAACATTATAGAAACCTACAATTTCCTGACTGGTGACTCCTTTGTTGAGACCATCCATTCAGGAAAAATTCCAGTCTAGTGTCATCTCACTCATTCCTCCAACTTCTCCTTGCCAGCTCCCTTGTCTCTCATGGGAACCCCACTTCCGGGTACCCTTTCTGTATTGTCTTCCCCTAAAGATGCTGTCTCTTTGTTGTTCCTTGAACAATTAACTCCATCTCCCAAAAGGGCATTTTTATTGTCTATCCACCAGACATGGAATTCTCTCTGTCCTCTGCCTCCTGGACTTCCTGACTTCCTTCAAATTTTGCTAAATCTTTGCTTCTATAAGAAGCTTTCCTTGATCCTCTTAATGCTAGAGTCTTTCCTTGTTGATCAGTTCCAATTTATCCTGTTTTATCTTATTAACATCATATAATTGTTTGCATTAGAATGTGAACTCCTTGAGAGAAGGGATTTTTTTTTAACTTTCTTTGCATCTTCAGTGTTTAGCACCATACCTTACACAAAGTAGGAATTAATAAATACTTATTGTCTGATATTAGAATATACTTTTCTTAAGACTAGGGACTGTCTTATTCATCTGTATTTGTATCTCTGATGCTTAGTATAGTAGCTGGCATGTAATAAACATTTAATGCACAGAATCCTGACCCACAAATGGCTTTCTGAGTTCAAATCCAGTTTCAGATACTTAATAGATGTGTGATCGTGGGCAAGTCACTTAACTCCATTTTCCTCAGTTTCCTCAGCTGGAAAATGAGCTTGGGGAGGAAATGGCAAATCAGTTTAGTATTTTTTGCTAAGAAAATTTCAGATAAGATCATGGGAAGTCAGACATGACTGAAAAATGGCTGAACAACAAAATAAATATACTCTGTTCCTGTCTGTATCTGTCTCTCTGTCTTTGTCTATCTCTCTGACTCTCTCTATCTCTTTGTCTCTTTCTGCTGACTCTTTGTCTCTGTGTCTGTGTCTGTCTGTCTCTGTCTCTCTCTTACTTTCTCTGTCTCTTTCTCTCTCTCTCTCTCTCTCTCTCTCTCTCTCTCTCTCTCTCTCTCTCTCTCTCTCTCTCTCTCTCTCTCTCTCTCCTATCTTTGTTGCCTTCTTCTGAATACACTTTATCTTATCTCCATCCTTCCTAAATGTAGTGTTAAGAACTAAATACAAAATGATTATAGTCAGATAGGGATGGGTACAATGATGTTCTTACCTCTCTTGTGCTGGGCTCTATCCTTCCCTACTGAATGAAACCTAAGATGACAATCAGTTTTGTAGCTGCCATATCTCTGTTGACGCACATGGAACTTGCAAGGAGAGTATGAATTCTTAGGAAATATCTACATTGCTTAGTAAGAGCATGTTAACCCTCTTGGGAAGATTCCTAAGTTAGGAGGAAAAATTCTCAAACTGGTAATAAAATTTACAAAATCAGTTGAATTGGACTAGGGAAAAGGAAGAGAATATGAATTATAGATTTTGTTTCTCTAGGGAAAAAGGGATTGATGGAGTTTTTCCTCCCCTAAGGGAGCATATTTAATTCATGAGAAAGTGTAGATATGGTCTTGTCTGAATGTGAGGGGATGGTCAAGATAGTACACGCTTGGAGGGAAACAGTACAAAGAGCATTTTATTCAGAATCAGAAGATTTTGGCTTGAATCCAGCTTCCACATATATGTCCTTTGAGATCATTTCATTTCTATGGGATTTATTCTTTTCATTTGTGAAAGGAATTGGATTAGATAATCTCTGAATTCCTTTTCAGTTCTTAGTCAATCATTTTGCAGAGCCCTGTAAGATCTATAGGCTTATATGGTACTATCTTTACAATAACCATACAGGTTAGTATATAATTATTATCTTCCTTTTATGGATAAGTAGGTTCTAAGAGATAAAGTCATTTGCCCAAGATCCCACAAATAGTTCTGGAGAACAGATTTGAAAACCTAGTTTTTTAAAAAATGTTTTTAGAACCTGAAATTAGAGAATCATGGAAATCCTTAGGAAACTTACAGATCACATAGTCCAGGGGTTCTGAACCTGAAAATAGATTTCAAGTGTATTCCATGTACTTTAATGGGAAAAAATACAAATTATTCTTCTAACTTTTGGTTTTCTTTGTAATCCTTTTTTTTAACTTGATGCATTTAAAATATTCTTAAGAAAGATCCATAGGCTTCACATGATTAAAGTATCTATGAAAAAATACAGATTAAAAATGCCTGGACTACTCCATGCCCTTCATTTTACAGATTAGGCAACTGAGACCCAAGACAAATAAGATTTGTCTTAGTCGATATATTTCAGAATCAGAATCAGAATTAATACTCAGGTCTCCTTATCTCTGAGTCCTACCTAACCATGGCCAACAATTCTGGGATTCTGAGATTTGACCAAAGCAGGGGTATCTTCAGTATCCCTAAGAGGTCAAATAAATCAGAACTGAAAGTGATATAGACTCTGAACTGCTGGGTGGGGCTACCATAAACCATCTTCCCTATCTATTTCATCAAGACTCTATTTAAGGGAACCTGCCTTTCTGAGGGTATCACAATCTTTCTCTATCAAAGGAGGATGAACAAAGGGACAAATGTGAATGTTGCGCAAGTTTCTTTATCTGTAAAATGAAGGAGTTGATCTAGGTGACCTCTAAGATCCTCTCTAAGATTCTCTTTCTAAATTGAGCATTTTATGAGTGATGATCCATGGTCTAGAAGGTCATTTCCAACTGTGAATTTCTATAAGAAAGTAGCCATGACAGCTATTGTTTTCTGATCTCACAGTGACCTTGAACATCAAATTCCTTCATTTTTGCATTGTGGTCTATGAAAGAAACTGGATTTCTTTTTCAAAGAACCAAAGTTTCATTGTTTTGATTGATCATCTAATACCACAAGAAAAGCTAAGGTGGTGAAGAGTATGTATTGTTCAGGCTGGCTTAAAGCGTGGTCTGGGAAGACCAGGGATCTTCAATGGTCCCCAAGATCATTTTAGGAAGTCCTTGAAGTAAAAACTGTTTATATTATAATACTAATTAATTTAATTTTAAAGTAATATTATTACTTCATTATTGATGTTTAATTTTCATTTAATGTTTGTTATTGTATACCACAGAATATTTAATTATTATTAATAATATTCCATGATATTTAATTACTGTTTTAATTTAAATTAATATTTAATTTATTAATGTCATTTAATCTTTGATATATAATATTTAATTATTTATTTTAACTAGTACTATTGGTTTATCATTAATACCCATTACTAATTAACCAAATACTAATTAATTTATCGTACTGATTTATTTAATTTTGAATATGGTAAATATCAGTAGATATGATCCACATAGAACAACATCACTTTGAAAGATCCTCAATACTGTAATTTTTATGAATGTAAAGTTTGAGAACCACTGGTTCAGACTATGTTT
Organism: Sminthopsis crassicaudata; assembly: GCF_048593235.1. Taxonomy (NCBI): domain Eukaryota; kingdom Metazoa; phylum Chordata; class Mammalia; order Dasyuromorphia; family Dasyuridae; genus Sminthopsis; species Sminthopsis crassicaudata. The sequence continues at coordinate 430,513,997 of NC_133620.1, forward strand.
TATAGGTGGATGGTCAGCCCATGTGTTAGTTCATCAGTGAATATGTCTGGGACATTCAGATACTTGATGAGATGGACCTAGATTTGAATGGGCTGATTAAATGTGAATATTTGAAAAATTTCATAGTATTTTCAATAATTTTAAGCTGCTTTCCACTATAAAGAGCCATTAAAATCCACTAGCATTCTCCTAGTAATATTATATGAATATAAATTATAGAATCCCATAATTTCAGATGAGTCAAAGGACATTAAATAAAAGGCTGCATGAGGAGAGGAGAGAAAACCATAAAGAAAATCTATACCTTTAAAAGAAAGTGGACTTGATAAGCATGAAGAGTAATATACAACAGATAGACAGCCCAAGTATTATTGCATTGGTATACACAATAATGTTAAAAGATCTTAAAAAGAAGTCTGCAATCTATTAATAATCTCCTCTCTGCTAGAAAAGAAAGGAGTTGAGAAGGCACTGAAGGAGTATGCTTTGCATTAATGGATGTAAAATACTTATAAGGATAAGATGGTAGGTCTATTAAAGTACCCAAGCTGTCTCTAGGGGTGTGCTGCTAAATGGTTAACAACTGGCTTTCTGAACACACAGCATGACATGCCTTTAAGTTTAACCTGCCTTATTAACATTTTCTCCATCACTTCCTTAAGCCTAGATAATCAACAAAACAATAGCTCAAAGTCCTCACTAATCTCTATCTTGGTTAGTTTGGGTTGCTATGGTAATTGAATTTACTTTAGGTCTGTGGCTGGGAGCTAGTCCCACAACCTATTCCTGATACATCCTGGAAGGGCTTGAGCCCAGAACTGGGTGCCAGACAATGCCAGACAAGTGTTTCAGGAATGTTCGTGTGTTTTCTTTACAAGAAGAACACAAGCATTACTTTTATTTCAGGAATTATCAAAAGAGAAAATGCTTGATCTCTTAAGCTTTTCTATCTGGCTTTTCACAATCAATTTTAATCTTACTTTTTTTCTTCCTTCCTCCCTCCCTTGTTTCCCACCTTTTCCCTCCTCTCTTCTTTCCTCCCTCCTCCATCCATTATTCCTTTTCTCCCTTCCTCCCTTCTCAATCCATTATTCCTTCCTTCCTTCCTTCTTTCTTTCCTTCCTTCCTTCCTTTTTTTCTCCCTCCTTCCCTCCCTTTCCTTCCTCCTTCCCTTTCCTTCCTCTCTCCCTTTCCTTTCTTCCTTCCTTCTTTCTTTCCTTTCTTCCTTCCTTCCTTCCTTTCTTCTTCCTTCCTTCCTTTCTTCCTTCCTTTCTTCCTTCCTTCCTTTTTCCTTCCTTCCTTCCTTCTCCCTTCTTTCCTTCCTTCCTTCCTTCCTTCCTTCCTTCCTTCCTTCCTTCCTTCCTTCCTTCCTTCCTTCCTTCCTTCCTTCCTTCCTTCCTTCCTTCCTCCTTCCTTCCTTTCTTTCTTCTTCCTTTCTTTCTTTCTTTCCTTTCTTTCTTTCTTTCTTTCTTTCTTTCTTGTCTTTCTTTTCTTTCTTTCTTTCTTTCTTTCTTTCTTTCTTTCTTTCTTTCTTTCTTTCTTTCTTTCTTTCTTTCTTTATCTCTTTCTTTCTTTCTTTCTTCTCTTTCTCTCTTTCTTTCTTTCTTTCTTCTTTCTTTCTTTCTTTCTTTCTTTCTTTCTTTCTTTCTTTCTTTCTTCCTTTCTTCCTTTCTTTTTTCCTTCCTTTCTTTCTTCCTTTCTTTCTCTCTTTCTCTCTCTCTCTCTCTTTCTCTCTCTCTTCTCTCTCTCTTCTTTCTCTCTCTCTTTCTTCCTTTCTTCCTTCCTTCCTTCCTTCCTTCCTTCCTTCCTTCCTTCCTTCCTTCCTTCCTTCCTTCCTTCCTTCCTTCCTTCCTTCCTTCCTTCCTTCCTTCCTTCCTTCCTTCCTTCCTTTCTTTCTTTCTTTCTTTCTTTTCTTTCTTTCTTTTCTCTTTCTTTCTTTCTTTCTTTCTTTCTTTCTTTCTTTCTTTCTTTCTTTCTTTCTTTCTTTCTTTCTTTCTTTCTTTCTTTCTTTCTTTCTTTCTTTCTTTCTTTCTTCCTTTTTTCTTTTCTTCCTTCCTTTCTTGTTGAGGCCAATTCCCTTTTTAAAAATCCCATTTTCATATACCATCCCTTCTTTCCCCACTGAATCCTTCCTTTCAGCAAAGAGAAACAGTTAAACAAAACTAACTGGCAAAGTAACTACACCTGATAACATGTGCAATGTTTAGTTATCTTTAATTCCTCAGCTCTTCATTAAAAGGAGAGATAAGGTTCAATCTATTTTTCCACCTTTTTTTTTCATGGTTTTTCTTTCCATACATATGTCTAGTTTTAATAGCTTGAAACTGAACTAAGGGTTCTGGGATACTCTGTGTACTGTAATTTAAGCCAACCAGATTATTTATCATTCTCCTATTCTACCCTTATTTTTCCTGCTTTCTCGATTCTGTTCAGCTCATCATCCATGCCTATTTTCATCTCCCATGGCATCTCTATTTGTCATATTCATCCTTTCAGATCCAGCTCATATGTCATTTTCTCCATGAAGTCTTTCTTGACTGTTCCAGTGATGTCTCCCTGCTTGAATCACTCAATCTCCTCTGTTTGGACCTCTCCCATCTATTTATTTTACAATTTGTTATAAGCCATAAAGTTTCATGTAAATGTCCTTTCTTATTATCTCTGTGTACCTCTACATAGTTTGATGAACCTCCATCACCAGAACCAAGACAAGGAACGCTGTACATAGTAATCATGGGATTCAGTGTGACCATGGATACATCATGTAACCACACTGGACCTCAGTTTTTTCACCTGCAAAACAGGGAAAGTAATTAGCTTTCCTACCTAAAAGAGTTATCATGAGGAATCACTTTGTAAACCTTAAAGAACTATAGACATGTGGATTGTCTATTTCTTGTTAAATGTTGACATGAAATTTCTCATATATTTAGAAGTTGGTTCCCTGAAATCTCCCTTAGAGGTAGGAAGATCTGGTGATATTTTTAAGTTCCTACCTATTTAATGTCTAGAATTAAAGGGCAGAATTCTTACTTGCTAGAAGCTGGGCTTCTAGACTGCCCTTTTTCTCCAGTGAAATGCAAACTCAAGAAAAGTTAAGTCTTATTTTCTAATAGCAGAGAGAAGTTGTAAAGAAAATCCAATTCATCGTTGTCCAACAAACATTACCAAGATGGACGAGACACCACGGGCAGTATTTAATTACGAACAGGCAGAGCAAATTCGAGGAACGCTATAAAAATGCTAATAAGGGAGAGAAAAATCAGCTTTCATTTTCTCCTAGAATAGACTAAAACTCATCTCCCCTTCAGTCCCTGCATGGGAGGCCACCAGCCCTGCTGTTCCAAGTGATGAGGGAGTGACTGAGCCCATTAGAGTCATCATTCTCAGGTTTTTCCTTTCTCTGTCTTTGGCCTTTAGGTGCCTGGCAAGATGGGTAACTGGACCCTCCCAGCCCTGTGAGCATAGGATGAGCTGAAAGAATGTGTCTCTAAAACCTTCCCATGACTTCTTGCTCAGCCACAGTAGTGCAGTCATGGAACTTGCAAATCAAATTAAGTTATTATTTGGGGATAAGTCCCCTGATGGAGGCCACATAATGACGGGATGGGAAGGGAAAATCCCCCCTTTAAGCTGCTCAGCTTGTGTAAGAAGGCTATTTGCAGAGGCAGGCAAACCCAGGGAGCTCCTCTTCCTCCCCCTCCCCTGGACAAGCTCCAATTAATTGTACTTGGCAGAATCCCTGCTTATAACAGATTTATCAGCCAATCCAAAATTGAGTCAATTAGAAGGGGTTTGGAAAGATTAGCCAGCTTCTGAGGGGACTAAGTCAATCCTAGCACTATTTCCCTTGCTTAGACAAAGTATTCCCCAGGATCAAAGGAACAGAATTTTTCATTTTTTAAACATAAGGAGGGTGAAATGCCAAAGAATTGTGAGAGAGCCAAGGGAGTGGTAGCTCCACCCACTAATAAAACCGCAGTCTGATTATCTCCCATACCCCCATAAATCAAGGCAGGAGCTCAGCATAATTATTCAGCTAACATAACTGATCCTCCAACTGCACCTACCTTACCTGTCTGGTTTTTTTCCTGCATTTTTTGGGTATTCTCTTTTGGTGATATAAAATGGTTTAAAATAACCTTAACCAAAGGCTTGTTTCTTGAGTCTCATCTTCCCATCTCTAGTGTCCCATGTATTCTGGGAACCTTTCTGCTTCTACCACCTAAGGAATAGAAGAAGGTTTTCTTTCCTAGAGACCTTATCCCTGGTATTCATTTTTTTCTCCCAAGATCCTCTCTATATCAGTGGTATCAAATAAATAGAAACCGGATGCTAAAAACAGTACATACGGATCTTTGTAGCTGCATATTGATTTATAAAATCACATGTTAATATCTTCTATGTTTTATTGTATTTTTATTTATATTGTTAAATATTTCCCAATTATACTTTACTGTAGTTTGAGTAGCATTCAGGAGAGTTGTGGGCCACATGTAGCCTCAGGGCAGTTAGATGGTGAAATGGACAGAGTGCTAGACCTGGAGCCTAGAAAACTCATCTTACTAAGTTCAGATCTGGTCACAGAGACTTAACAGATATAAGAACCTAGATTAAGTCATTGGGTAAGCCAGGAAAATTCACTTTTTTGAGTTCAAATCTGGTGTCAGACCCTGCGTAAGTCATTTAACTCTGTTTGCCTCAATCTCCTTACCTATAAAATGAGCTGGAGAAATGACAAATTACTCTAATATCTGCCAAGAAAATACCATGTGTGATCACAAAGAGTCAGGAAGGAAAAACAACTGAACAAGAGCAAACAAGTAGTCTCAGAAGGCATGTTTGATACCTTTGCTCCATAGGATCCATTGCATCAAAGCAGACAGAGAATAGTTTAAAATATTTTTTCAGTCCCAAACAATATTATTGTATAGTTGAATAGTTAGATTCTCTCCTTTGCCTCATTCTGCCATCCACAGCTTCAGTATTTCAGCTTTTGGTAAAACTACAAGTAGTCATATTGACACTTGGGTAGAATTCATCTGTGTCAGATAGGGTACAGAGGACAGTTTGATCATGGAGACATAATAATGGTGCTGGGGACAGTCCTGCAAGTGCAATGATTTGAGGAAGGAGCAGTCAGGGCATTGGGAAAGAAATCTAAGAAGAAGTTGGGAGAGCAGAGGGTAATTCAGGGAAATAGACCAGGGGATTTTGCATCTGGTAAAGCGAAGAAAGTTTAATTAAGAGAAATAATGTTTTTTGATTGATTGGAATTATGAAGTCCTAGCCAAGAAACTAAAGACCTTGGGGCATAGGTGGTATTTTCATTACTGCTGGTGATTAAAGGTAGAGTATTCAGGAGAGAAAGAAAGCTTTGGGACTGAACAGCTGGTTGTCAGAATTGGAGTTTTTAGCCAAAACTCAAGAAGTAAGAATGAATGATGGGTTCTTATCTAAGGAAAGAGTTCATCTAATGAATTCCAGAAGAATATATTTACCTGGAAACTTTTTAATCAATTCAAAAGGGCTTTAAAATGAAAATGGAGGGAGAAGGCAAAACCTCCCTATTTAGAACAGTGAATTCAAGTATCATAGAGATAGATAAATAGATAGAAAAAATTAAGAGATAGAATGAGCATTTACTAAGTGCTTATTATGTGCCAGGAATTGTGTTACATGCTGGGAATATAAATACAACCATGAAACTATTGTCTGCCCTCAAGAAGCTTACATTTTAAGGGGAGGTCAACCGTAAAAGGGACCTGAAGGTGAGGTAGTAAATGTTATGATTACGAGAAGGTCAGGTACTGAAGTACAGGCCTGGATCAAGGCAAGAAAAGGAAAAAGATCACCCTATCAGAACCTGATTTCCACAAGAAATTTTCTGGTGGGGAGGATGTAAGAATGATAGTTGGAGAACAAGAAGTATGATTTGAATACCAGAAACTATCAGGAAATGGCAAGTAAAAATTCAGAGAAGACTCTCAGTAATCCATAGAAGAAAATACCGAGAAAATGAGAAGTAATAAAATACCTTAGGAGCTCATGCATAAATGTCAGAGTATAAATAATTGATAATATAGGAGGTAAATTCAACCTTATAGAAGTTATAAAGACATGTGGGATGTGATTCAAACCAAAAATGTGACAACAGAAGGATAGAGTAGGATGCCAGTTGAAGTTCCAGTTTTATTACTACCACCTTGGATAAGTGCCTTCCCCTTTCTGGGTCAAATTTCCCCCCTTGGGAAAATAAGAGGGCTGGACAAGATTATCTCTATGCTCCCCTTTTAACTGCAAACCCTATGATACCATTATTTTTTTCTCAGTATTATCTTATTTTTCCAAATATATATAAAGATAGTTTTCAACATTCATTTTTGTATGATTTTGTAAGCCAAAATTTTCTCCTTCCCTTTCTTATTTCTCTCCATTCCCAAGAAAGCAAGCAGTCTGATATAGGTAAATATATACAATCCTTTTGAACTATTTCAATATTTGTCATGTTGTACAAAAAAAAATCAGACCAAAAGGAGGAAAAAGTATGAAAAAGGAAAAGCAATCAATCAAAAAAGGTGAAAAATCCACAAGTGGATTGAAATGCTTCAATCCACATTCAGTCTCCATAATTCTCTCTCTGGATGAGGATGACATTTTCTACCCCAAGTCTATTGGAATTATCTTGGATCACTGTGTTGTTGAAAAGAGATAAGTCTACCACAGTTGATCATCACATAATCTTCCTTTTACTGTTATAATGTTCTCCTGGTTCTGCTCACTTCACTAAGCATCAGCTCATGTAAGTCTGTCCAGGCTTTTCCGAAATTACCCAAACACTTCTCAATCCATTTCAATATGTCTAATTACTCTCCTTAAACTGTTCTCTCCAAAGTTAGTAATGATTTCCTTCTTGCCAAATCTAATGATCCTTAAAATTTTTCTCATTTTTCATTCTCATTTTCTCATGTAGAGCCTCTCTGTAGGGTTAATACTGGCTACTTCCACTCCCCCTGGACAATCTCTTCTCCCTGGGTTTGTTGCTGTTATTGTTGCTGTTTTGTACTCTCTCCTGGTTTGTCTCCTGAGAAGGTTTACCATTCCTTCTCAATTGTAATTATTGGATTCATATCTAATAAGTATTTACATCTTAGGATTCTAAGTCCTCCCATTAGATCCCATGGATTCATCTATAGTCTCTATGCTGATGATTCCCAATCTACACACCCAGGATTAATTCCCTTTGAGTTCCAATCCCTCATATTTAATTGCCTCCTGCACACCTACAGCTGGATGTTACATTGAATCTCAAACTCACCATGTCCCAAACAGAGCTCATTACCTTTTCCTCTAGCTGCATCTCTCTTTATCTAGATTCACAAGGAGCATTTTTTCTAATTACTTGAGACCACAGCTGAGGAATCATCTTTGACCCTTCATTTTTTTTTCAGGCTATTTCTAGTTTATTTAATTTCTTTAACTGATCCTCATTATCATGGATCATTTTACTATATTGGTTGTACACTTCTTCAATTTATCAATCTGCTTCTCAAAATATGGCAACTAGAGATTAATATGTTTATATGTAATCTAACCAAGGCAGGACTATCACTTCTAGATGCCAAGTAACTCCTTTTATATTCATTTGTTTGTTTGTCTATTTGTGCCACTTCTAATAGAACTTAAAAAGACACGAATTTTCTTCATTCCTGTGGTACTTTGTTTCTTCATAATTTTTCAGATTTCACTAATAATGGCTTAGAATTTATGCCTGCAAGTACTTTCAGTATCCAGAACTATATGTAGTCCATTCTCCACATGACTTGAAATGATCAATGGAAGATATGAGATTTTTTTGTGATCTCCCTCCTTACTTTAATATTGCACTTCACATTTTTGTTCTGTTCTTCAACCAATTAATCAATAGACGTTTATTAAGCATGCACCATGAGTCAGTCACTGTTTATCCTCTGCAGAGAAAACAGAAGTAAAATGAGAGTTTAGGAGATCTGCGTTCTCTCAGCTTTAGATATCACCATCCACATACCCCATAATCAGTAGTTTTATTAGCTCAGGGATTAGTAAGAAGCATTTAGTAAATGCTTCTTGACTTAACTATTCCTGCATTAATCTTGCACTTTTCCACAAATAACAATATAAACAAACAAGCAAAAAGTTGTCTTTAGCTTTTTAAAACAGTCTTCTTTCTGACCTAACATTATTCTTAGAGCCATCCTGTGCTTTTGTATTTATCTGCTGTTATCTGATCCATCTCTGTTCATGTTTTATTTTCTAAAATCCAATTCAGCCATTGAGTTTCCTATATACACACATTGGTATCTTTAGACAGCACCTATTTTCCTATTTATAAGAATTGTTTCTCTTTGTGTTTTCATAATTTCATTCTTGAGAGTTTTTCATCTCTCCTAGGATAACTTCATTTATGTAATTTTAGTCTGTGGAATCTTCACTGTCCTTTCTTTGACCTCTTTGAGGTCTGCTTTCTCAAAATCTTGGACTGTCAGAATATCCCTAATGTAATCCAGATCTCTACCAGAGCTCTTTCTTTGCAGCAAGCAAATTTGCTGATATATTCGCACCTTGACTTGATATTAACTTCTTTTAATAAGTAGAGAATGTGATGAAAGTCATCCTGATAATTAGGATTGATTCTGACTAATAAGAAGAAAGTGTTTGCTGAATTAGAAATTATTCTAACCTTAAGAGAAATTGACCATTCTATGATTGAGTACATCATAGATAAGGAAGAAAAATCATAATCAGACATTCATACTAGATCAGAAGAAAGCGTGTTTAAAGCAATTCATGGACTAAAACTTTATAGTAAAAGAAAGTTCCAGAGATCAGAATATGTGCAAACCATCAAATTTTGACCCACAAACACTGGTGGTTCTGAGGAGGAAAATTTGGAAAAACTGTTTACAAACCAATGTGTATTCACAGAAAACTCATCAATCAACTTAGAAAAATAAGCAGATGTTTGGAAGATGGAATCAATGGCAGGTATTTGAGAATGAATAGAAGTGTCATATTCTTGTTAGAATGTGAGTTCTTGTATCATACAAACCTTTGGCAATCTGATTTTGCATAGTATGTTTATAAATAATTAAAGGAACCACTAAATTAGAAATTAGTGAAAATAAAGATGTAATTTTAAAAAAAAATCCAAGTTCACAGACCCTCTGCCATTTCAAATAGATCCATGGATACATTTGTGTGGAATCCATGGTTAAGAATCCCAGTGTTAGGATAATGTCAAATACGAAAGCCTATCATGATCTGAGGCAGAAAAGAATCTTAAGAACAATTAAAACACTTTTTAAAAAAAGCTTTTCTATGGAGTAAGAGGGAGATCAACGAGGAACAGAATCATTACTCCCAAGTGGATAGCATGTTACTGTGTGATGGGGAGAAAATAAAACTATTAAACTCCTGTTACCCTCTCTCCTAAATGAAGGTTTTCAGAAAAGGGAAGAGATAGTAAAAGAAAGTATCAAGAGCAAGTATAAAGCTTCTCCCAGGTGCTCAAGATGTTCATTGAGGCAACCAGAAAGAGAGAATCAGAGCTGAAAAAAGGTTTCCTTTGACCTACAAGAATAGGGGTTTCTCTTTTCACTCTTGAGGTTGGAGTCACCAGTCAAGAAAACACATTTCAGAGTTTTTAATCCTTACACCATTTTGCTCACTTCATAGGAGCTATCACTGAAGGGCAGCAAGATGGATGATGTTACTTGGATCAGAATGGGCCCTAGCTTTGGTTTGATTGAGAAAAAAAATGATTTAATCACCTTCCAAGGTCTTATCAGTGATGTTTCCCTGAGGGAGGGAGAAGGAAGAAAGCAAGCACAATGCTTTTTTAGTACACAATGATTCTGTTGGGAGTAACCTTGTGTGGTCACCATGGGAACAAGTGGTCTGTCTTGAAACAGCAAGGGAAAAATTTCCAGGTCTCAAAGTCAGAGACAGATTTAGACCAGGCTTGAAAATATTCACTGGCCTGTGGGGCTACGGCCTCAGAGAAATCAAGGAAATCAGGCAGTAGGGCTGAATGAGAGTAGTGTGTAAATAATCTGACAATGCTACTTGAACCATTGAATCCACTTTCTTTTCTGAATCCCTTAACCACATAAAATCTTTATTTTTAAATTTTTACTTTTTATCAAGCCTAGCAGTGTATAGCAAAATGCATCGTTTTGGAGGAGTATGGAGTAATTAAGCAGGAATCAGAAGACTTGTATTGGAGTTCTGTTACTGATTCATGTAACTCTGGGCAACAATTCCATGCGAGTAAAATGAAGGTGATAGACAAAATAACCTCCAAATTTCTTTTCAGCTCTGACATTCTAGGATTCTAGAACTACATGAATTTCATCTCATTTCATGATTCCCATATCTTCCACTGGGTGTCATGCTAATGAACAGGGAAATGGGCTAAGCAAGAGAAGGAAGGGAAAAAATGTCCCAGGCAATCTTTGGACTGACTAGTCTGGGTATTCAATGTTAGGAGAAACTACACGTCAAAGGGACAAACAAACACTTTATAACTGCTGTTATATTATTTTATTACTATCAACTATCAATAATAACATTTTCATTTTTTATAGTATATTACCTATAGGGCACTTAGGTGGCTCACCAGGCCTAGAGTCAGGAAGACCAAAGTTCAAATCCAGCCTTAGACATTTACTGGCTGTGTAACTCTTGGCAAGCCCTTTATCCTATTTCTCTCAGTTTCCTTCTCTGTAAAATGAACTGGAGAAAGAAATGGCAACCCATTCCAGTATCTTTTCCAAGAAACCTCAAATGAGATCACAAAGAGTCAGCCAAAACTGAACAACAATAACTTTACCCTTCTCAAAGTGATTTTTATACCTGTTCTGTCATTCATTCTTCCTGAGTAGGCAAGGGCAGATGTTATCATTTCCATTTTAGAAATGGGGTAACAGGGGCAGCTAGTTGGTGTAGTGGATAGAACACCAGTCCTGAAGGCAGGAGGACCTGAGTTCAAATCTGGTCTTAAGACACAACATTTCCAGGCTGTGGGATCCTGGGCAAGTCTCTTAACCCCAATTGCCTTAGCAAAAAAAAAAGAAAGAAAGAAATGGGGTAATAGAGATAGAAAAAGTTAATCGATTGCTAAAGGTCACATAGCCAGTCTATGGTGGGACTTCAAACAGAAGCTTGTTTTTTGTTTGTTTGTCTCCTTTCACCAAATGAAAGGAAGAGTTTTGGTTTGGAGCAAATCAAAAAGCACTTGTGACCAAAGTCATGCCTTGGATGTGCACCAGGTCACCAATATACCAGTATGGGAGATAGGCTTCCCGGTAAAGACATAAGTCCTTGTCTAGAGACCAGTGATACCCTACCTATACTGAATGATGCTCCTCGGTAGGTCTTGGCTTACATCCTCCACCAATAATTGAGAATGTAGCAGGACTGCCCTTCCACTTTTCCTCTTATATAGCATTGCTTCTCACTCTTCCCCTCAACTGTCCTTCATGTCAATTCTTCCCTGTAATTATTTTTGATGCAGGTGAAAGAATTCCTAGGGGTGCCTCTGCCTGTGGCCAACAAGAGTGATATAATGTCAGTCACTGACAACCACAACTCATACTTCGTGTGACCTCAGGGAGCTGTCAATTTGGCCCTGATTGGTCCATCTATGAAATGTGTCCCCTTGGCTTCCTTCTTTGATAATATTGACAGGAATCAATTTGCAGAAGAGTAAGGCCGTTTGGGATACCTTCTAAGAGAGCTCTACATGAACATGAGACATTATTACTATTTGTTTCATTTAATCCCTTAATCTCATGCTTACAGCATAAGTGGGGAGCCGAATGAGTCTGTGTATGAGAACAGTGGGGGAAAAAAGAGGATCATTGCTGCCTGCCAGCCATATTTAGAGGAAATATGCAAATTGCTGGCCTTTTTGTGAACAGAAAAATGAATAAGCAGGTACTCTTCCCTACACAGCTGTAAGTACAATATGGAGACTTGGACACAGACAAATCTTTCCCTGGAGCAGCCTTGTCTGCTTCTCTTGACATGGAGTGCAGGGACAGTGGCAATTCATCAAGACCAGAACCATCATGCTTGGGGCTGCCCCCCAAACATAGAATTTCTGAAATCTCTGGTCCTTGACTCTCAGGAGGATTTTGGAAAATGATATTGGAATTCTGCCTTTCCAAATCTAGGGAAGAAAGTATCATCAAGGACAACATTTTGAAGGAAGCTAGTAGACTCTCCAGGGCACTTGGATGGCTCAGTGGATAGAGCTCTAGGTCAGCAGTCAGAAGACTCATTATACCAAGTTCAAGGAGACTAGTTGTGTGATTCTGGGCAAATCACTTAATCTTGTTTGCCTCAGTTTCCTCTTCTGTCAAATGATCTGGAGAAAGAAATGAAAACCCCAAATAGGGTAAAAAAAGAGTAGGATGTAACTAAACAACAACTAGGAAATCCTTTAGATGTCTTAATTGATAGAGATCCAGGTTGAAGCCAAGAAGACCTGAGTTCAAGTCCAGTCTCAGACACTTACTAGCTGTGTGATCCTTAACCTCTTTTTTTCTTGATCCACTGGAGAAGGAAATGGTAAACAGCTAAGGTATCTTTGCCAAGAACACCAGTATTGGCAGCTGTGCTCCAAGGAGTCAGAAAGAATAAGACAAGACTAAACAACAAGGAAACTCTCTACAGCAAGGATGCTTATTTTTTGGAGACCATAGACTCCTTTGGTAGTCTAGGGAAGCATAGAAAAATCCTTCTCATGCATAAATGCATAAAATAAAATACATAGGATTGCCAAGGAAATTAATTATTGTCAAAATGTAGTGATCAAAATATTTTTTTAAAAACAGATTCACAAACCTTGGGTTAAGAACTCCTATTGTAGCAACACATCTCTAAGAGAACAGACAACATGGAGGATCTAATATTAGAATTGTAGAAGAGACTAGGACATGCAAAGCCAGGCTTTCCCCAAGGGATGCTGGGACCTTGGCATGGAATGGTGGTTTAGAGAAGAACCTGAATTTGTATTTATTCAGAATGGAGGAAGGAGCAGCAGGTTATGGAGACCTTTGAAGTGTTGCCAAGTGGTTTGGCAACACAGAGCCTGTCCAGTCAGCTTCCATGCTGGGAAAAATTCATTGGAGCCCTTTCCCCAAGGAGAAACCAAGCAACCTCTCCCTGGAATGAATATTTGTAAATATGTAGCCCCCGGAGCCAAAGGTAGTCTTGATCTTTGTAAATATGGGTAACCCTGAGAGACAAAGGTAATATTGGCTTTTAAGTAGTAAATGATCAGTCCGGGCAACTTCCGATTTAAATATCTCACTTCCTACTTTTGGATATCTCAGAGAAAAGGAAATGTCCTCATTTCTTAATTCCCCATCTCCAACCAACCTGAGCTAGATGAGAGATGGTTTGAAGCAATAGAAGATTCTATGATTCAAAGTCAAGGAATCTTGACTTTAAGCTCATTTCTTCTTAGATGTGTGAGCTGAGGGTGTGATTTTTGTTTCTGAGGGTTCAAACTTACTCATCTATTTAATGAAAGGGATAAATTAGATCAAAGTTTCTTAAACTTTTCCCATTCACTTTTTGCCCAAGACATTTTTATGTGTCTATGGAGATATAAAATAGGTATGTAAATCAAAACATTAACTGATGATAAATCATAATTTTGTGGCCCCACATTTAGTTGCAAACCATAGTTTAAGAAACTGGGAATTAGATGGCCCTCAAATAAAATCCTTATATGAATGAAAGTTTGACTGAATCACAATATATTTAAGATTAGTAAATCTTGTGCCAGTCATTGTGGTCATACAATTCACCCAAATTAACAGAATTACAGTGTAGAGCATGCTTAAGCCAATAAAAACAGAAGAAAGGAGATAATTTATACAAAAAGATTTGCAAATCTTAGAACACTAAATATATTTATTATTTATGCTTTTTCTCTCAATATAGGGGAAATAGAGAAGATGGAGGGATGCAGTCCAAGTGTGACTCGATATTCTAAAGCCCCCTTCTCCTAATATGTCAGCACTGGAAAGAAAGAATGGAAACACATGAATGGCTGGGAAATCTCTCGTGCTCTTCTTTCCCTTCTTTGCAGAGGTGGGGAACTACAGGCATTGGATTCTGCTTAATATAGATGGTGTATTGGTAAATTTTGTTGAAGAACTTTTCCTCAAGCTACATACCCTGAATTTGAATTCTGCCCCAGGCACTTAACTAGCTGTATGACTCTGAGCAAGCCACTTAACCTTTCTGTATGCTGCAATTTCCTCATTTGAAAAATAGGGATAATAAAATAAGTCTATCAGGGTTGTTGTGAGGATAAAATGAGATAACACTTGTAAAATGCTTTGCAAACTTTAAGTTTCCATGTCAATGGCTATTATTATTTATTATTATTGGGCAGCTGAGTGATAGAGTACTGGGCCTGGAGATAGTAAGAATCATTTTTCTGAGCTCAAATCTAGTTTTAAACACTTGCTAGTGACCCCTGATCACTTAACCCTGTTTGCCTCAGTTTCCTTATCTGTAAAATAAGCTAGAGAAGGAAATGGCAAACCTCTCCAATATCTTTGCAGCAACCACAACAATTATTCTTATAGCTCAGGGGTTCTCAAACTACGGAGGCCCGCTGAGGACGTTTAGGCCGCTGGGTTCTGGCAAATGGGCTGAGGGGCAGAGACAGAGTGTGAGCTTTTGCTTTTACTATAGTCCGGCCTCCCACAGTCTGAGGGACAGTGAACTGGCCCCTATTTAAAAAGCTTGAGGACCACTTGTTATAGCTGATGGGGAGGAGAGACATATAGGGAAATATTGGCGATGAATAACGAAGTTGTTGTTTTTTTAATTGTCAAGAAGACCTAGGTTCAAATCCCACTTTAGACTAGCTGGGTGATCCTGGTTTAAAAAAAAAAAAAAAAAAAAGAATAATAGCAACCATCTCTCAGGATTGTGGAGGTGATCAAATGAGACAAATCAATTGTGAAGTGCTTAGCCCAGAGCTTGGGACGTAGTAAATGCTGAGCTGGGTTTTTGTTTGTTTGTTTTCTTTTAATCTCCTCACGATTTAGGTGGAGTCATCCTTCTCCTAGACGAAATCTGCTCGAGAGGCTTCTTGACATAACGGATGGCTGTGGGGCGCTGGACCAAACATTTCAGCTCCCTGAGGTTCAATTTCCTCTTGTGATAAAATGAGCGACTTGGAACTCATTGATTTCCGAGGCTCTTTTCCCATTCGGAATCTGGGAACCTGAGGTGGAGCAGAAGGAACACCCTCGGGGAGTGGAAAAAACAGTCCTTCACTACCGCGGGGCACGTGACACGGCCCTCCAGCTAAACGGAAAGAGTGAATTGTGGTGATGAACAACGGGAGGGGCTGCCCCTTCCCCAGGCCCACGCGTACACTCGGACGCAAGCTTGCCTCGAGGCCCTGTGCGGGATTTCACCGATTCCTGCCTATTCCCTGTCCAGTCTGCAGCCTTGAAGTTCTAGGCTCCCTAAAGCCTTCTAAGTTCAGCGGGCCTTTCCTTCAGGGCCGAGCGACCACCACTGCTGACTGCCAGCCTCCCTAAAGCCCAGCCTCGAAGCGGATCCTTCCCGCCTTAAAAGCCGCCTTCCCTCCGTGTCGCGGACGCTAGTCTGCACAGCCGAAGCCGGACGGGAGTTCTCCTGCAGCCGCCGCCCGGCTTTTCCCCATCGCCCCGGCCCGTTCTCCGCGCTGCTTTGGCTCTCCGATAATGGATTAGCTCCACAGTGGCTGGCACACACAAAAAGAACGGGGCTTAAATTAATTTTCAGCCAGCGATGCCATTGGACCGGGCAACTTCCCTCCCACTGTGTTAACATCAATGTCTTGTCTCGTTAAATGCCGATAAACAAGTGTAACACTCTAACAAGCCACAAATTGGCTTATTGACACCTTTGTCAGCTGCTCTCGCCTTCTGAAATTCCCTGCTTTCTAGTCAGCGGCTACCCGACGCTGGGGCCCTAATGGAAAATCTGGATGGGGAGTCAGTGCTGACATCTGGCTCCTTCACTTCTCCCCCTCGCACCGGCAGACCTTCATCTAGCAGCCCATTATAGCAATATGGTCTTTTCCCCCACTGGGGCTTTGAACTTAATTCAGAGAGGGTGTGGCTTGGAAAGGGGGAAGAGGTAGAGCATCCTCCTCTTTCTTGCTATTTACCTTGTGCCCCCTCCTCTGGTTTTATAAATTACAGTTTCGTAGTCTTTTTCATCGATCTGGATCAATAATAATAACAATAATAATAGATTACATTCGATTTACTGCATAAGTGAATTCACTGCAGAGAGAAGTAGGAAATGTTTTATTAGCCCCATTTACAGATAAAGAAATTGAGATTTAGAGAGAGAATATTATAGGTTATATAGAGAAGAGTTAAGTGACAAAATCATAGTCTATGACGTAGAAACTGAAATTCCACGAGAATAATTGATTCACATCAATAGTCTCAACTGCAATTCTCCTGATTCTACACCCAATGATCTTTCCATTAGGCCTCCTTGCAGTTCAATGTGGGTAGGGCTGATTGTCACCACAACTCCACTCTAATACTTCTCACTCTGTGCACCTTGGAGCGAGAAGGTCATGGAGTGAGGAAGATGTACAACCCATCATTTACACTCCAGAGAGATCTCTTGCTTGTCTTGCGTGTTGTGAGAATCCCAATCACTGAAAAAGGCTCTCACCAGCAGAAAGAAGAGAGAAAATTCATTTAAATGACAGCAAGATACTTTGCAGTGGTACATAAGAGAGCTTTCTGATTGCAAGGCTTTCTGAGATTCTAGAAAAGATGGATGACTCATACGCTTTCCTCTCCCAGTGAAATTGTAGATTGTAGAGCTGGAAGGAAATGTGAAGACCATATAGCCTAACCCCATCATTTAACAGATGAGGAAATTGAGATCTTGAGAGGAAAAGTGATTTGCCCAAGATCACATAGTAAATAGCAGAATCAGTATTCATTCATTCACTCACTCATCAAACAATTCTAAGAACTGAATATTCTTGATTTCCTTGAAGAATTTGAAGGAGAGAACATCCAGCCTTTTTCTGCTTGCTCTTTCCTCTTTCCCCCTTCTCCTCCTCTCCCCCCCCCCCATTTTCATAACATTATTCTCTTCTCTGTTTTCTTTCTGCTTCACCAATCCATTGTGGTATATAATCTGTGTCTTGTCTCCTTTAAGTGAATATACAACAGGACTCTTTTTATCTACTAGGTCCTTTTTTCTACTCTTTCTTAACTTTCCTGGTAATCATTCAGCAACCAGGGGTTCAACTATCATTCCTGTGCAAATAGAGTGAAAGGCAAGAGCACTTTTACTACCTTTTCTTTCCAGAGCTCCAAATCCCATTCTCCTTTTCCCCACCCCACACCCAATTCCCAATGCCTGCTGGCCATTTCTATCCAGAGGTTGCATAGACATCTCATACTCAACCAGTCCAAAATTAAGCTTATGCCTTTTCATAACTTTCTTATTTTTACTCAGGAAGCCACCATTCTTCCAGTCTCTCAGTAGTTATCGCTCCTCACTTCCCTCCACATATCACACATTTAATAAGTTGCCACAGCTTACTGAGCCTACTTCTACACATTTCTCATATCTATTGCCTTTTTTTCAACTCACATTGCAGTCACCTGAATTCCGATCCCCATCACTTATTATCTACACTATTGTAATAGCCTCCTATCTGCTCTCCCTGCATCTAATCCCTCCCCTTTCCAATCCATCCTTTGAATCATGGACAAATTAATATTCTTAAACATATGCCATTCCTCTTCTCATGAAGCTTCATTAGCTCCCTTTTGACTCCAAGATAAAATACAGACTATTGTGTTTGACATTGAAAGCCCTCCACAATCTGGTTCCTATCTATTATTCTAGGCTAATTTTATGCTATTTCCCACCCCATACTTGAAGAAAGATGAGAAAGAGAATGAAAGGCAAGAGAACAGCAGCTTTTCCTAGTTTTATTACACAGGGGAGTAAAGCCATAGGGTAGTGGCTTGAGGGAATCATTGGATCAAGTGAAGATTTTGTAAGGATGGGAAAGGTCTGCCACATCTGGAAGCAACAGAAAGGAGCTAGTAGATGTGCAGAGGTGAGAGTGTGGATAATCAAAGGTTTAGAGAAAGCCTGAAGCAGTAATAACCCACTTGAAGTTACATAACATAAATTTGGGCATCCAGGTTGTATAGCAGATCAAGCAGGTACCTGGAGTCAGGAAAATTTATCTTTCTGAGTTCAAATCTGACCCCAGACATTTCAGATCTATGTGACCCCTAGAAGAGTCATTTAACCCTGTTTGTCTCAGTTTCCTTATCTGTAAAATGAGCTGGAGAAGGAAATGGCAAACTCCAGGATCTTTTCTAAGAGAGTCACACAGGAGTGAAACAACTTGACAACACATATGTTTTATGTGTAGATAAATGTGTGTAGATATGCATATGTACATATGTGTGTAGATAAATTAATATATACACATGTAAATATGAACTCACACATATGTGTGTGTAGATACATACATAGATGGACAAAATATACAAAATCATAGATGATTGCAGGGAATGGAACCAATAAGTAGGAGGAAGGCCTCATGTAGATAGTGTAGGTTGAGCTTCTAATGGAAGGTAATTAGGGATTCTAAGAGACAGAAGTGAGGGGAGCGTCTGTATTCCAGGCATGGGGGGAGGCTGCCTGGTCAAGCACTGGAGTTATGTATTTGAGCCCAAGATAGCAGGGAGCCTATGAAGTTAACTGAGCTGGGCAGTAACATGGCAGACAGATCTGAGTTTTAGGAATATCACTTTGGCAGTTGTGTGGAAGGTAAATTAGAGAGAGGAGACTTAAAATAGAGAAACCAAGAGAAAGACAGTAGACAATCTGAGAGGAATAGACCCAAGATGAAGGCAAGTTTGCTAACACATCTTCCTGAAAGTACTCAGTGGAAGAGCAGAGAATGGCCAGAAAAGGCCTAGGAATGACCTTCGTAAAAGTCAAAAAGTAGTCTCCATAGAAGTCAAGGGTCTCTGGACCAATAAATGCTCTATCATTGGATCTCCAGGGACCTGAATGAATGGATTTTCAGTTTCTTTGCCTCAGTCCAAGACAATGGGAAATGCGACATACTTACAAGGTCTATTGGGACCTTATGCATTTAGCTTTCGGTTGTATCTGGCATTTGAGGTCCTGTTATTGGATAAATATGGTGTCTGTGTACTTAATAGTTAAGGAGAATTAAGGCTTTACTTTTCTTGTCCTATAACAGGTAGAAGAACAGGTTCTGAATGGATGACCTTGACCTGCTTGGATTGTTAGGGTTTACTGAGAATACTCAGATAGTAGTGAGAGTTGATGGTTCCCATACCATACCTGGTAGCCTATTGGGACCAACCTTGCTGCCATTTATTTAGGTGCTCAGTATTTTTTTTCTATTATATCTTTTTTAAAATTAATTTTATAATTATAACTTTTTTTGACAGTACATATGCATAGGTTTTTTTTTTTTTTACAACATTATCCTTTGTACTCCCTTCTGTTCCCAGTTTTTCCCCTCCTTCCCTCCATCCCCTCCCCTAGATGGCAGGAATTCCCATACATATTAAATGTCTTATAGTATATCCTAGGTACAATATATATGTGCAGAACTAAATTTTGTTGTTGTTGTTGCAAAAGAAGAATTGTATTTGGAAGGTAAAAATAATCTGGGAAGAAAAATTTAAAAAATGCTCACAGTTTACACTCATTTCCCAGTGTTCCTTTTCTGGATGTAGCTGATTCTGTCCATCATTGATCAATTGGAATTGGATTAACTCTTCTCTATGTTGAAGATATCCACTTCCATCAGAATACATCCTCATATAGTATCATTGTTGAAGTGTATAATGATCTCTAGTTCTGCTCATTTCATTTAGCATCAGTTGATGTAAGTCTCTCCAAGCCTCTCTGTATTCCTCCTGTTGGTCATTTTTTACAGAACAATAATATTCCATAACCTTCATATACCATAATTTACCCAACTATTCTCCAATTGATGGACATCCATTCATTTTCCAGTTTCTAGCCACTACAAAAAGAGCTGCCACAAACATTTTGGCACATACAGGTCCCTTTCCCTTCTTTAGTATTTCCTTGGGATATAAGCCCAGGAGTAGCACTGCTGGGTCAAAGGGTATGCACATTTTGATAACTTTTTGGGCATAATTCCAGATTGCTCTCCAGAATGGCCGGATTCTTTCACAACTCCACCAACAATGCATCAGTGCCCCGGTATCATTATTCCTACATTCATCATTATTTGTTCCTGTCATCTTAGCCAATCTGACAGGAGTGTAGTGGTATCTCAGAGTTGTCTTAATATGCATTTCTCTGATCAATAGTGATTTGGAACACTCTTTCATGTGAGTGGAAATAGTTTTAATTTCATCATCCTGAAAATTGTCTGTTCATATCCTTTGACCATTTATCAATTGGAGAATGGCTTGATTTCTCATAAATTAAAGTCAATTCTCTGTATATTTTGGAGATGAGGCCTTTATCAGAACCTTTAACTGTAAAAATGTTTTCTCAATTTGTTACTTCCCTTCTAATCTTGTTTGCATTAGTTTTGTTTGTATAAAAACTTTTTAATTTGATGTAATCAAAATTTTCTATTTTGTGATCAATAATGATCTCCAGTTCTCCTTTGGACACAAATTCCTTCCTCCTCCACAAGTCTGAGAGGTAAACTATCCTATGTTCCTCTAATTTATTGATGATCTCATTCTTTATGCCTAAATCTTGGACCCATTTTGATCTTATCTTAGTATGTGGTGTTAAATGTGGGTCCATGCCTAGTTTCTGCCATACTAATTTCCAGTTTTCCCAGCAGTTTTTGTCAAATAATGAATTCTTATCCCAAAAGTTGGGATCTTTGGGTTTGTCAAACACTACATTGCTATTTTTATTCACTATCTTGCCCTGTGAATCTAACCTATTGCACAGTCTATTTCTTAGCCAATACCAAATGGTTTTGGTGACTGTTGCTTTATAATATAGTTCTAGATCAGGTACAGCTAGACCACCTTCATTTAATTTTTTTTCATTACTTCCCTTGAAATTCTTGACTTTTTGTTGTTCTATATGAATTCTGTTGTTATTTTTTCTAGGTCATTAAAATAGTTTCTTGGGAGTCTGATTGATATAGAACTAAATAAATAGATTAGTTTAGGGAGTATTGTCATATTAATTATATTCGCTTGGCCTATCCAATGTCTTTCCAATTATTTAAATCTGACTTTATTTTTGTTGCAAGCATTTCGTAATTTTGCTCATATAATTCCTGACTTTCATTTGGTAGATATATTCCCAAATATTTTATACTATCAACAATTATTTTGAATGGAATTTCTCTTTGTATCTCTTGATCTTGAATTGTGTTGGTAATGTATAAAAATGCTGAGGATTTATGTGGATTTATTTTGTATCCTGCAACTTTGCTAAAATTCTGAATTATTTCTAATAGCTTTTTAGCAGAGTCTTTGGGGTTCTCTTAAGTATACCATCATGTCATCTGCGAAAAGTGATAATTTGATTTCCTCATTTCCTACTCTAATTCCTTGAATCTCTTTCTCGGCTCTTATTGCTGAGGCTAGCGTTTCTAGTACTATATTGAATAGTAATGGTGATAGTGGGCAACCTTATTTCACTCCTGATCTTACAGGGAAAGGTTCCAGTTTATCACCATTACATATGATGTTTACTGATGGTTTTAAATATATGCTCCTTATTATTTTAAGGAATAGTCCATTTATTCCTATACTCTCAAGCGTTTTTAGTAGGAATGGATGTTGGATTTTATCAAATGCTTTTTCTGCATCTATTGAGATGATCATATGGTTTTTATTAATTTGATTATTAATATGGTCAATTATACTAATAGTTTTCCTAATATTAAACCAGCCCTGCATTCCTGGTATAAATCCTACTTGATCATAGTGTATTATCCTGGGGATGATTTTCTGAAGTCTTTTTGCTAATATCTTATTTAAGATTTTAACATCAATATTCATTAAGGCGATTGGTCTATAGTTTTCTTTCTCAGTTTTCGATCTACCTGGTTTAGGTATCAGTACCATGTCTGTGTCATAAAAGGAATTTGATAGGACTCCTTCAATCCCTATTTTTTCAAATAGTTTATATAGCATTGGAGTTAGTTGTTTTTTAAATGTTTAGTAGAATTCACATGTAAACCCATCTGGTCCTGGGGATTTTTTCTTAGGGAGTTAGTAAGAGCTTGTTCTATTTCTTTTTCTGAAATGGGACTATTTAGACTACTTACTTCTTCCTCTGTTAATCTGGGCAAGCTATATTTTTTGAAGGTATTCTTCTATTTCATTTAAGTTATCGAATTTATTGGCATAAAGTTGAGCAAAGTAGCTCCTAACTATTGTTCTAATTTCCTCTTCATTAGTGGTGAGTTCTCCCTTTTCATTTTCAAGGTTAACAATTTGCTTTTTATCTTTCCTTTTTAAATCAGATTTACTAAGGGTTTGTCTATATTGTTGGTTTTTTCATAGAACCAACTCTTAGTTTTATTCATTAGTTCAATAGTTTTTTTTTTACTTTCAATTTTATTGATCTCACCTTTTATTTTTAGAATTTCAAGTTTCGTGTTTGTCTGAGGGTTTTTAATTTGTTCCTTTTCTAGCAATTTTAGTTGTAAGCCCAATTCATTGACCCTCTCTTTCTCTATTTTATGCAAGTAGGCCTCTAGAGATATAAAACTTCCCCTTATTACTGCTTTGGCTGTATCCCACACATTTTGGTATGATGTCTCATTATTGTCATTTTCTTGGGTGAAGTTATTAATTATGTCTATGATTTGCTGTTTTACCCAATCATTCTTTAGTATAAGATTATTTAGTTTCCAATTATGTTTTGGTCTATTGTCCCCTGGCTTTTTATTATATGTAATTTTGATTGCATTGTGGTCTGAAAAGGATGCATTTACTATTTCTGCCTTACTGCATTTGATTTTGAAGTTTTTATGTCCTAGTATATGATCAATTTTTGTATAGGTTCCATGAACTGCTGAGAAGAAAGTATAGTCCTTTCTGTCTCCATTTAGCTTTTGCCAAAGATCTATCATATCAAACTTTTCTAGTATTCTATTTACCTCTTTGACTTCTTTCTTATTTATTTTGTGGTTTGATTTATCTAATTCTGAGAGTGCAAGGTTGAGATCTCTCACTATTATAGTTTTGCTGTCTATTTCTTTTTGCAGCTTTCTTAATTTCTCTTTTAAGAATTTAGATGCTTCACCACTTGGTGTGTATATATTTAATATTGAAACTGCTTCATTATCTATGCTACCCTTTAGCAGGATATAATGCCCTTCTTTATCTCTTTTAATTAGATCAATTTTTGTTTTTGCTTGATCTGACATGAGGATGGCTACCCCTGCTTTTTTGGCTTCACCTGAAACATAGTAGATTCTGCTCTGCCCTTTTACTTTTAGTTTGAATGTATCACCCTATTTCAGGTGCGTTTCCTGTAAACAACATATAGTAGGATTCTGACTTTTAATCCAGTCTGCTAACTGCTTCCTCTTTATGAGGGAGTTTACCCCATTAACATTTATGGTTAGAATGACTAATTCTATATTGCTTGCCATCCTGTTAACCCCGGCTTATGCTTTTCTCCTTTCCTACCCTCTTACCCCCCTACCCAGTATTAAACTTATCAACAGCACTTGCTTTTCACAGCCCTCCCTTTTTAGCATCCCTCCCCCACCTTAAAGTTCATCTTCCTATTTTACCCCTTTTTCTCACAATTTCTGTATTGCCTTCCCCTTAGCTTACTCCTTCCCTCTCACTTTCAATTAAGCAGAAGAAGTTTCACCATAAATCGAATATGTCTATTGATACACACTATGTTCATCTCCCTCCTTTCTTTCTCTCAGATATAATAGGTTACCTTTCCTTCTTCATGAGATGTAGTACCATCACTTTACCCTTTTTTGTGATATAATTTCCTTTCCACCTCTAGTTTCTAGGACAAATTACACATGTGTTCTTTACATATCTTTATAGCAGAAATATAGTTCTCAAGATTTCTTTTTACCTTTTTAGAAATCTCTTGAATTCTGTATTTGAAGATCAAACATTTTGTGTAGGTCTGGTTTTTCATCAAGAATAGATGGAATTCATTTATTTCATTAAATGTCCATCTTCTTCCCTGGAAAATGATGCTCATTTTTGCTGGGTAAGTTATTCTTGGCTGCATACCAAGTTCCTTAGCCTTTTGGAATATCATGTTCCAGGCCCTTCGTTCTTTTAATGTGGATGCTGTTAGATCCTGGGTTATCCTTATTGTGGCTCCTCCATATCTGAATTTCTTTTTTCTAGCAGCTTCCAGTATTTTTTCCTTCGTCTGATGGTTCTTGAACTTGGCCACTATATTTATTGGCATTTTGATTTTAGGGTCCCTTTCAGTAGGTGATCAATGAATTTTTTCAATGTCTATTTTACCCTCTGTTTCCAAAACGTCTGGGCAGTTCTCTTTGATAATTTCCTGGAAAATAGTGTCCAAGCTCTTTTTTTCCTCACATTTTTCAGGGAGTCTGATTATTCTCAAATTGTCTCTCCTGGATCTGTTTTCCAGGTCTGTTGTCTTTCCAATAAGGTACCTGACATTCTTTTCAATTGTTTCATTTTTCTGGTTTTGCTTGACTGCTTCTTGGTTTCTCCTTGAGTCAGTCATATCTACTTGTTCAAATCTGATTTTCAATGATGTATTTTCTTCACTCACTTTTTAAAAACTTTTTATAATTGTCCAATTGAGTTTTTAAGTGAGTTTTTTTCTTCTATGGAATTTTTTTCCATTTCATCCATTTTATTTTTTAGAGAGCTATTTTCTTTTTCCAGCTCACTAATCCTGTTTTCCTTGGAGTTGTTTACCTTTTCTAATTCACTAATTTTATTTCTCAATGATTTGATCTCTTTATCTACTCTGGATGACTTCTCCAACTCACTTGCCAAGCTTCCCTTTCCTTTTTCTATTTCTCTTCTAGCTCTCTTGTGAGAGCCTTTTTGATTTCTTCTTTGATATTCTTTTGCATTGAGGAGCAGCTCATATCCCTCTTAGGGTATTCCTCTGGAAACAATCTGCTTTTAGTCTCCTCAGTTTTTGAAGTCTGCTCTCTCTCCATACAGAAGCTGTCAATCGTTAGAGCCCTTTTGAATTTTTTGTTTATTTTGTCAGAGCAGAATCAAAGAAAACAAATTGACAAGAGAAACAATAGGACTGTTTCTGGGGGGGGGGGAATGGGGCTGGATGGTGTTACTGGGCTTTCTATACAGACTGAGGGAGACAGCAGCGAGGCACTAACAGGACAGCGATGGCTGCACTGTGTCTGTGCTCTGAGGCTCTGAGAACAAGTTGAGTCACTCCAGGTGGGGGTGGGGGTGGCCGGTCCTGAGAGACACTAGCTTTCCGGGGTTTTATTCTTTACCTTCAGTAATTACACCTTCTCTGCTGCTCCTGGCTTGCTGCCAAGATGGAACATCCACCCTGGGGTAAAAGTTTTTTCACAGAAACAGAAGAGATCACACCCCTACCCCTCCAGTCTGCAGTGTGAGCTGCCTGTCTCGCTCTGGCTGCCTGCCCTCAGTCTGCGCCCAGTCTGTTTGACCCTCCCCCGAGCAAACACAGACCTTCTCTAGAGAATTTCAAGGATGTCTTCTGTTAGTGATTATTTGTGGGTTTCTTTTCTGGCCAAGCATTAACTCTGAGGCTGGTCATGAAGTAAGTCCTGAGAGAAAACGCGGAGCTCAAGCAGCTGTTTGCCTCCATGCCGCCATCTTGGCCGGAAGTCGGTGCTCAGTGTTACCAGACATGAGGTAGCACTCTCATGGCTGACAGAACTAAGAAAGAACACACATTCCCTCCACGCACACATCAGGATGCTCTAGGGCAAGGAATCCTCTAAACCCAGATGCTAAGGAGGGGTGGCATTGGAGTTTCTCCCCTTAACAATGGGAATGGTGCAGAGTTTTGGCTTTTTAATCAGAGGACCAGATTCCTCCTGAGCAAATCACTTAATTTTCTTGGGCCTCAGTGTCCTCATTTGTAAAATGGAATGGGACTAAATTAGAGATTCTGACATCCCTAATAGCTCTATCTCTGTGATCCTTATGCTTTAGGGGAGAGATCTAGAGGTACTGCTCTTTCCTTTTCTACCTTCCCACCTAAAAATCATGGAGAGATGTCATAGTGTAGTATCTGGAAGGGATTGCTGGATTTGGGAAGAGCTGAATTTTAATCCTACTTCCAGCACCTCCAAGCAGTGAGACCCCAAACAATTCATTTAATTTCAGTCTCAAGTATCTTATTTACTAAATGGACATAGTAATAATTTCTATTCACAGGGTTGTTGTGATGATCAAATGCAATTATATATACAAAGTACAACTGAAATGTCAACTGATCTTAAGTTATTTAAATTTTTATTGTCTATTATTATTGTTGTTGTTAATTATTTTAAGGAAAAAGTAGATGGGGAAGGAACAAAGCATTTATTGAGTGCCTAATCTGTGCCAGGCACTGTGCTAAGCAAATGTTATCCTCTGCTGATCTTGTAATATGTAACCTGGGGGTTCAGAATCCCAGTTAGATGTTGTGGAAGTAATTTGTGCTTGATTAAGAAGTTTATTTGATTATCTCTGAGGTCTCTTCCAACACTGGAATTCTAAGGTCCCTTTGAGTCAGGTCCAAGTCTGTCTGAAGTGGGGAGGATGGGAGTGGACTAGATAACTTTTCATTGCCAAGATTCCACAGCTTTATGATACTCACATGTGAGGGCAATGTCCTGGATGTTCCTTTGGCTTGGGGATAAGGGGGAATGTTGTGTTCTCTTTAAATGTTATCAGTGGAACAGTTCACATGACAATAGGAATGGAATGAAATCAACAGTACAGCATACTGTGCTGAAGGGAGAGAATGTTTTCTGCTCAGAGCCTAAATCTGTTCCTTGAGAAACCTACACACAAGATTAGGAGATCCAGCTCTGCCTCCATCTTGTTGTGTGACCATAGATAAGTCCCTGAATTCCTCTGATCCTTCATCTGACAAGTACAGATAATAACACACCTCATGTGTCTCACCAGGTTAATGTGAAGATAAAAAATATAAGGGATTAAGAATCTGGATACCTGTGCTATATTCCTAATTTTGCCAATAACTAGCAACCTCATTCTTTGTGACCTCATCATTGCCCTCTACATGCCTTAGCTTTTTCATTGATAGAAGTGAGAGGGTTGTTCTTGATCTATAAGATCTTTTCTAGACCCAATATGTCAGGATTTCTATATGGGTTGGGAATTTGTCAATAAGCAATTCTTAAGGTTCTTAGCCCTACAGACACACAGAGAGATGAAAGTTTGTCTTTAAGAAACTTACAGCTAGTCAAGAGAGATATGTACATATTTAAATATGCACAAAATAGAATACAAATTTAGAATGTAAATGGATGCACAGTGGTTTAATCCATAGATATCTGAACCTGCATTCAAATCTGACCTCAGACACTTACATGTGACCCTAGGGAATTCACTTAACTTGTTTACCTCAGTTTCCTCATCTATAAAATGGAAGTAATAGCTCTTACCCCTCAGTGTTGTTGTGAGGACTAAAAATGATAATAATTGTAACGTGTCTAAGCACAGGTCTGGCACATAGTAAGAGTTATATAAATGTGATGATGATAGTGGTGGTGGTGGTAGTGGCTTTAGAGATTTAGGCCACTGAAGACTAGGACTGTTCAAGGGCAATCTGTCAATAAATAACATTAAATGTCTACTATTTGCCAGGCTTTGTGCTAAGTGTTGGGGATACAAAAACAGACTTCAGTCACTTCCCTGAAGGAGCTCAAATTTTAATTAGAGAAAACTAAACATAAATAATTATTTATAGACAAAATATATATAGGATCAATTAGGGGTATTTTAGCGGTAACTTGAAGGAAGCCAGGAAAAACTGGGGAGGTGGAGATGATGAGGGAGAGCATTTGAAGCATTGCAACAGCCAGTGAAGAGTTTCTCATTTGAAAACAGCAAGGAGGTCAGTGTCAGCAGATGACAGAATAGGTAGGGGTATAAGGTGTAAGAAGAGAGGAAAGATAGGGGGCATGGATAATAATGGAAACCATCAAATTAATTCATATGATTTTATTGATGAGAAAACTGAGATCCAGAGAGGTTTTGACTATTCAAGATAGCACGGGTAGCAACTGACACAGGTGAAATTTTAACTAGCTTTCTTTTTACAGAATTAGTACTTTTTTATTCTACTATTCCTTGTCAGGAAAAGGTGGGAGGATCAGAAAAAGAATTAATTTAAGAAGATTTTACCTAAGATGAGCTTTGAAGGAAAGGAGTTTCTAAGAGGCTGTGATTATGAGGCAGGGAATTTCAGGCATGAGGGACACTCTATGCAATGACATAAATGAATTGTGTTCAGTTCAATAGCAAGAAGGGCAATTTGACTAGACCATAGGCTGTGTGAAAGGAAATATTATAAAATAGGTCTGGAAAGGTAGGTTGGAGCCAGGCTATGAAGAATTTTAAATGCCAACAAGAAGAATTCGTACTTAATTCCAGTACTTACTATTGAAGTTCATGAAGCAAGAGAAGAATTGGATAGACCTGTACTTTAAGGAAGAAAAGATCATAACGGAAACATGGTATAATAGAAAAGCACACTGGGAAGCAGAAGATCAATTTCAATCAGATCATGGTCAACATTTGGGCCATCCTTCTGTTATCTTTCATTGTCACTACTCAACCAATTCATGCTTCTTTTTCTGGTTATTTATGCTTTAGACGAGGTTTTCTCCACTATTTTTCACATATAAGTCATCAACAGTGATATGCTACAGTCTGTTTACACCCACCATACATCTTTCCATTACACTTTGAGTCACCTGAAATTTTTATTCTTCTGGGATGGTGATGTCCCATGACTCAGAGCCTTATAACATCACTGGGAAAATATTGATGTTAAAAATAATAAGATACATAAAAATAACAAGATGCGAGTTGGGGAAAGTGCATCTTGGAATCCTTGAAAGCACTATGCACTTTCTGAAATGCAATCCAGCCTGCTCTCTTCCCATTTAATTTTGGTCCTAGCTCACTATCCATTGACTCTGCTTCTCCAAGATAGATGTACTGTAATACATAAATTCAGTTGCATGTCATAATTTGGACAACGTGTAATCTTTATTCATTTGGATTTTTCTGGTAGTTTCTTAGGTTGGTTTCTCTTAAGGGTCTTGTTAAAGAGGCTCTGTCATGTTTCTGGGTTTAATGAAGTTAGTACAATGCCATCTAACAAAATAGGAGCATCTGTATAGGGAAATCTCTTTTATTTGAACTCTGTATAGGAGTTCCTCCATGATTTTCTTTGAGGGCAGGAAACATAACTTTGTCTTTGCATCTTTGCCTTTGTATGTGTAATGATTAACAAAGCTCCTGGTACATATAGTAAGCACTTAGAAAATGTCCATTGTCTAACTGACTATCTTTAGGAAATGGAGAGGAATAAATATTTACTAAGTGTATATTATATACCACACTGTGTGCTAAATGCTTTGCAAATATTATTTCAATGGAAATATGTTTTACATGATTTTGCATATATATATATATATTTACACACGTATTTGTGTGTGTGTGCGCAAAATTTATATCAAATTGCTTGGAGAGGAGAAGGTGAAAGGATGAGGGAGAAAATGTGGAACTCATAATTTTTTTTAAATGACAAATGTTATTTCACTTGATTCTCCTGATAATCCCATGGAGTAGGTACTATTATGGCTCCTATTTCATGGTTTAGTAAATTGAAGCAAATGTTGTGACTTATATGGGTCATATCCCTAATAAGTATCTGAGGCAACTAAAGTCTTCCCAATTCTAGGCAAATGTAAATAGATAGATAGATAGATAGATAGATAGATAGATAGATAGATATAAATAGATCAATATAGATGGGTACAGATATAGTACATTGGATATTATATACACACATATATACATGCATGTGTGTATGTATATATATATACATACATACATATATGTGTGTATATATACTTATGTTTTATAAACATATATAATTGGATGTCTTTTGAATGTATTTGTTGTTTTTGTTAATGAAGTGCTAATAATGATATATGTGATATCCTGAATTTTTCTTTTTAAAATGCTTTATTGATGTAGCTTAGTTTTACACAAGAATTATTTCCCACCAAGGCCCTAGGTCTCTGGTATTTTTTCTCAGCTTTGCCAAACTCAAGTAAAATTGTCTATTATGGCTGCATTTTAGTTGAACATTCATATCAGATTATGTAATAGTCTCCAATTGTAACTTATCCCTAGTTATTTCCTTGGTTCCAATTAGTTTAATTATCATCCCCACACAGATGTTACTTAAATCTATACAGTATATCTGGTCCTGATCTTTTTGCCTGGATTATAGTCCCATATTGCTAGTTTCCTATGGGATTATCTCTACCCGAATGTCATATCAACATCTTAAATTCAGAACGTCCAGAGCAGAATTCATTATAATGTTCCCAAATGTTTTCTAACTTCATACTTCCCTATTTCTATCGAAGGCACTACCATTCTTCTAAGTCTCAGTTTTTTTCAGGCTGGTAACCAATTCAGTCATTCTTGTCTTCCATTTCTTCCTTCCCCTCTACTCCATCACATCCCAATGCTATATTTTATCTGCAGAATATCACTCACCTTTGTTCCCTTCTATCCACTTACACAGTATGCTGTCATCATGTATTGCTTAAACTCTTGTAGGAGTGTATTCATTTATCCACTCACTTCCAGTTTCTTTCTTCTTCATTCCATGCTCCATACAGCTACCAAATATTTCTAAAATATAGATGAAACCATATCATTCCCTTACTCAAATATATTCTGTAAGAAAAAATGCAAAGTCTTCAGACAGGCATTTTAGATTCTCATCCCTTTTCAGTCATATTTCTTATTAATTTCTTTCACTGATACTCTGATCTAATCAAAACAGCCTGCTAGCTGTTCTTCCATAGTGCCTCTCCATCTCCTGTATTTGTGCAGGTGATTCCTTCATGTCTGGAGAGGACAACCTTCTCATATCTAGCTCATCAAATCTCTTTTTTTTATTAAAGCTTTTTATTTTCAAAACACATGCATGGATAATTTTTTAACATTGATCCCCATAAAACCTTTCCCTACCTCTCTCCACCCCGTGCCCCAGAAGGCAAGTAATCTCATATGTCCAAACATGTTAAAATATGCTAAATCCAATATATGTAGACATATTTATACAATCATCCTGCTGCACAAGAAAAATCAGATTGGGGGGGCGGAGCCAAGATGGCGGAGAAGAAACACACGACTCAGTGAACGTCCTCACTCCCTCGCAACCAATTAGATAAATAAAGTCTCAGAATTAGCTCAGGACTGATAGATACCATAAGGACTGGAAGCACGACTTACCAGCTGAAGAGAATCTGGAGTTTCAACAGGAAAGGTCAGTTCTCAGGGGAGGAATAAGAGAGACCAGCACAGACGGTGGGGTAGTGGCACACTGCGCCCATTGCGCTGGGAAGGGCTCTGGGATCAGAGAAGCCACTGAGGTAAAGGAATCTGGCACAGGCTGTTAGCTCTTCTCTGCTAATTATTTAGCAGTTCAGAAGAGAAAGCCAAAATATTTTAAAACTCAGATTAGATTTTCCCTGATCCTGGGGGTGACTCAGCAGATCTCTTGGCACCAGGGGGGTGTGGCCTCAGCTACCACCTGAGAATAGTTAAGAGATTGACAAGTGGGTGGATACGGCCCAAGGCAACACACCCTGCCTAGTTTAGCTGGAGGGAGTGGAACTCAGCTCCAGGAAGTCCCAGAGAAGCGGAACCTTTGAACTAGGGACCGCGGTTTCTGGCAGACACTTCCAGTTTGAGCGCAGGGGCTTTTCACGTCACCTGCTGCAGACATCCACTCCCCACCCGGACACATAGGCTGGGCTTTCTGCTGTCTTTACTATTCTACACCCTCGAAGCACTGTAGTGCTAATCACCTCTGAGGCACCTCCAGGGAGGGGGTGGGGAACTCTCTCCCAGAGCTCTATCTTAGCTCAGGCGCAGGAGCCGCTGCATCCATCCGGTCTGGGAGGAAGCTGGTAAAGAAGTAAATAAATAATTTCCTACCCCAGGGACAGACCCCAAAAGATTTTTTAAGTATGAGCAAAAAAGCTAGAAAAACCATAGATTCCTTCTATACAGAGAAAGAGCGGGTATCCAACCCCGAGGAAGTTAACAGCAGAGAGTCAGCAGATAACAACCCAAAGGGGAACAATTCCTGCCCCCCATCACATAACTCTCTCCTAGAAGAAACTCTTAAAAATTGAGGGAGATCGAAGAAAAATGGGGAAAGGAAAGGGAAGCTATGATAGAGAATAACAACGTCCTGAAATTGGAGTTGGAAAAAATAAAGAATTCACAGGAGAGGCAGGGAAACAAAATTTATGAATTAGAAAAGGTTAAAAAAACACAGGAAAGTAGGATTTCTGAATTGGAAAAGATAAAAAAGTCTCAAGAAAATAGAATTTCTGAATTGGAAAAAGAAAATAATTCTCAAAAAAAATTAGGGAAATGGAAAAAAATTCAATAGAGCAAAATAATTCATTTAAAAACGAAATTGGGCATTTACAAAAAGAACTAAAAACTGTGAAAGAAGAAAATAACTCCTTAAAAGTCAGGATGGAACAAATAGAAATGAATGATTCACAGAGAACCCAAGAATCAGTCAAACAAAACAAAAAAAATGAGAAGCTGGAGAACAACGTCAAATACTTACTGGGAAAATCTATAGACCTGGAAAATAGATCTAGGAGAGATAATCTGCGGATTATTGGACTTCCAGAAAACTATGACCAAAAAAAGAGCCTAGATTCTATTTTACAGGAAATTATCAAAGAGAACTGTCCAGAGATAATAGAAACAGAAGGGAAAGTAGATGTGGAAAGAATTCATCGAACTCCTTCTGAAATAGACCCTAAAAAAAGAACACCACGGAATATAGTGGCTAAGCTGCAGAATTACCACACAAAGAAGAAAATCCTGCAAGCAGCTAGAAAAAAACAATTTAAATACCAAGGTGCCACAATAAGGGTCACCCAAGATCTGGCTGCCTCCACATTAAAAGATAGAAGGGCCTGGAACCTGATATTCCGTAAGGCAAAAGATCAAGGACTGCAACCAAGAATGAACTACCCAGCTAAGTTTAGCATCTTTTTCCATGGAAGAAGATGGTCATTCAATGAAACAGAGGAATTCTACATGTTTCTAAGAAAAAAACCAGACTTAAACAAAAAATTTGATCTACATCCACAAGACTGAAGAGAAACAGAAAAAGGTACACAGAACCCTTGAGAACTGTAACTCTGTTGTGGGTATATAAAAAATACTCAAGGATAATTTGATTTTACTGATATAAAAGAAAAAAAGGGGGGGGTGTAGTAAAGGGAAGGAGGTCGGTTCAGAAAAAGGGGAAGGAGTGATAAAAAGAGGGAAACTACATCCCAGGAAGAGGCATAGAAAATACACCATATCTGAGGGAACTTAGTGAGGGGGAGAATCATTGTGTGAATCTTACTCTCATCAGGAGAGGCTCAAAGAGTAAATAATTAACATATTTGTTTTTCAGAGAATTTTCTCTCACCTCATTAAAAGGGGGGAGAGGAAAAGGGAAAAGGAGAAGGGACTTGGAGGGAGGGGGGAGGGATCCTAAAAAAAAAAAAGAGGGAGGGTTGCGCATCACAAGGGGGGTCTGTAAATTAAATATCGGGGAGGGGGATCAGGGGGGTCAAGGGAAAAAAGCATAATCTGGGGATAATACGATGGCAGGAAATACAGAATTAATAATTTTAACTGTAAATGTAAATGGGATGAACGATCCCATCAAACGGAGACGGATAGCAGATTGGATCAAAAAGCAGAACCCTACAATATGTTGCCTACAGGAAACACACTTAAAGCAGGGAGATACATACAGAATAAAGGTAAAAGGTTGGAACAGAGTCTATTATGCTTCAAGTAAAGCCAAAAAAGCAGGGGTAGCTATCCTTATCTCAGATCAAGCAAAAGCAGAAGTAGATCTCGTTAAAAAAGATAA
The DNA here is from genome assembly GCF_048593235.1 of Sminthopsis crassicaudata. Lineage (NCBI taxonomy): Eukaryota > Metazoa > Chordata > Mammalia > Dasyuromorphia > Dasyuridae > Sminthopsis > Sminthopsis crassicaudata. Next base: position 430,548,269 of record NC_133620.1, read on the forward strand.
GGAAGGAAACTATATCCTGCTGAAAGGTAGCATAAATAATGAAGCCATATCAATACTAAACATATATGCACCAAGTGGTATAGCATCTAACTTTCTAAAGGAAAAGTTAAGAGAACTGCAAGAAGAAATAGACAGTAAAACTATAATAGTGGGAGATCTCAACCTTGCACTCTCAGATTTAGACAAATCAAACCACAAAACAAGAAAGAAATTAAAAAAGTAAATAGAATATTAGAAAAACTAGGTATGATAGACCTTTGGAGAAAACTGAATGGCAATAGAAAGGAATATACTTTCTTCTCAGCAGTTCATGGATCCTATACAAAAATTGACCATATATTAGGACATAAAGATCTCAAAATTAAATGTAGGAAGGCAGAAATAATAAATGCCTTCTTCTCAGATCACAATGCAATAAAAGCTACTTCAGTAAAAAGTTAGGGGTAAATAGACCAAAAAGTAATTGGAAACTGAATAATCTCATCTTAAAGAATGACTGGGTGAAAGAGCAAATTATAGAAACAATTAACAATTTCACCCAAGATAATGACAATGATGAGACATCATATCAAAATCTTTGGGATGCAGCTAAAGCAGTAATAAGGGGAAATTTTATATCTTTAGAGGCTTATTTGAAGAAAATTGAGAAAGAGAAGATTAACGAATTGGGCTTACAACTTAAAAGGCTAGAAAAAGACCAAATTATAAATCCCCAACCAAAAATTAAACTTGAAATACAAAAATTAAAAGGAGAAATCAATAAAATTGAAAGTAAAAAAACTATTGAATTAATAAATAAAACCAAGAGTTGGTTTTATGAAAAAGCCAATAAAATAGATAAACCTTTGGTAAATTTGATCAAAAAAAAGAAAGAGGAAAATCAAATTGATAGTCTTACAAATGAAAAGGGGGATCTTTCCACCAATGAAGAGGAAATTAGAGAAATAATAAGGAGTTACTTTGCCCAACTTTATGCCAATAAATTTGATAACTTAAGTGAAATGGATGACTTCCTCCAAAAATATAGGCTCCCTAGATTAACAGAGGAGGAGATAAATTGCTTAAATAGTCCCATTTCAGAAAAAGAAATAGAACAAGCTATTAATCAACTCCCCAGGAAAAAATTCCCAGGGCCAGATGGATTCACATGTGAATTCTACCAAACATTTAAAGAACAATTAGCCCCAATGTTATATAAATTATTTGAAAAAACAGGGGATGAAGGAGTCCTACCAAACTCCTTTTATGACACAGACATGGTACTGATACCTAAACCAGGTAGATCGAAAACTGAGAAAGAAAATTATAGACCAATCTCCTTAATGAATATTGATGCTAAAATCTTAAATAAGATATTAGCAAAAAGACTTCAGAAAATCATCTCCAAGATAATACACTATGATCAAGTAGGATTTATTCCAGGAATGCAGGGCTGGTTTAATATTAGGAAAACTATTAATATAATTGACCATATTAATAATCAAATTAATAAGAACCATATGATCATCTCAATAGATGCAGAAAAAGCATTTGACAAAATCCAACATCCATTCCTACTAAAAACTCTTGAGAGTATAGGAATAAATGGACTATTCCTTAGAATAATCAGGAGCATATATTTAAAACCATCAGTAAACATCATATGTAATGGTGATAAACTGCAACCTTTCCCAGTAAGATCAGGAGTGAAACAAGGTTGCCCACTATCACCATTACTATTCAATATAGTACTAGAAACTCTAGCCTCGGCAATAAGAGCCGAGAAAGAGATTCAAGGAATTAGAGTAGGAAATGAGGAAATTAAACTATCACTTTTTGCAGATGACATGATGGTATACTTAGAGAACCCCAAAGACTCTGCTAAAAAGCTACTAGAAATAATTCAAAATTTCAGCAAAGTGGCAGGATACAAAATAAATCCACATAAATCCTCGGCATTTTTATATATCACTAACAAAATGCAACAGCAAGAGATACAAAGAGAAATTCCATTCCAAACAAATGTTGAGAGTATAAAATATTTGGGAATCCACCTACCAAAGAAAAGTCAGGAATTATATGAGAAAAATTACAAAACACTTGCCACAAAAATAAAATCAGATTTAAATAATTGGAAAGACATTCAGTGCTCTTGGATAGGCCGAGCGAATATAATAAAGATGACAATACTCCCCAAACTAATCTATGTATTTAGTACTATACCAATCAGACTCCCAAGAAACTATTTCATTGACCTAGAAAAAATAACAACAAAATTCATATGGAAGAATAAAAGGTCGAGAATTGCAAGGGAACTAATGAAAAAAAACTCAGAGGAAGGTGGTCTAAGTGTACCTGATCTAAAGCTATATTATATAGCAGCAGTCACCAAAACCATTTGGTATTGGCTAAGAAATAGACCGGTAGATCAGTGGAACAGATTAGATACAAAGGACAAAAAAGGGTACATCTATAGCAATCTCGTCTTTGACAAAACCAAAGATTCCAACATTAGGGATAAAAATTCATTATTCGGAAAAAACTGTTGGGAAAACTGGAAATTAGTATGGCAGAAATTAGATATGGATCCACACTTAACACCATATACCAAGATAAGATCAAAATGGATCCATGATTTAGGCATAAAGAGGGAGATAATAAATAGATTAGAGGAACAGAGGATAATCTACCTCTCAGACTTGTGGAGGAGGAAGGAATTTATGACCAGAGGAGAACTAGAGATCATTATTGATCACAAAATAGAAGATTTTGATTACATCAAACTAAAAAGTTTCTGTACAAATAATACTAATGCAAACAAGATTAGAAGGGAAGTAACAAATTGGGAAAATATTTTTAAAAACAAAGGTTCTGACAAAGGTCTCATTTCCAAAATATATAGAGAACTGACCATAATTTATAAGAAACCGAACCATTCTCCAGTTGATAAATGGTCAAAGGATATGAACAGACAATTCTCAGAGGAAGAAATTGAAACTATATCCACTCACATGAAAGAGTGTTTCAAATCACTACTGATCAGAGAAATGCAAATTAAGACCACTCTGAGATACCACTACACACCTGTCAGATTGGCTAAGATGACAGGAACAAATAATGATAAATGTTGGAGGGGATGTGGGGAAATTGGGACACTAATACATTGCTGGTGGAGTTGCGAAAGAATCCAGCCATTCTGAAGAGCAATCTGGAATTATGCCCAAAAAGCTATCAAACTGTGCATACCCTTTGACCCAGCAGCGCTACTACTGGGATTATATCCCAAAGAAATACTAAAGAGCGGAAAGAGACATATATGTGCCAAAATGTTTGTGGCAGCTCTTTTTGTCGTGGCTAGAAACTGGAAGATGAATGGATGTCCATCAGTTGGAGAATGGTTGGGTAGATTGTGGTATATGAAGGTTATGGAATATTATTGCTCTGTAAGAAATGACCAGCAGGAGGAATACAGAGAGGCCTGGAGAGACTTAAATCAACTGATGCTGAGTGAAATGAGCAGAACCAGAAGATCACTGTACACTTCAACAACAATACTGTATGAGGATGTATTCTGATGGAAGTGGAAATCTTCAACATAAAGAAGATCCAACTCACTTCCAGTTGATCAATGATGGACAGAGGTAGCTGCACCCAGAGAAGAAACACTGGGAAGTGAATGTAAATTGTTAGCACTAATATCTGTCTGCCCAGGTTGCATGTACCTTCGGATTCTAATGTTTATTGTGTAACAAGAAAATGATATTCACACACATGTATTGTATCTAGGCTATATTGTAACACATGTAAAATGTATGGGATTGCCTGTCATCGGGGGGAGGGAATCTGAGGGAGGGGGGGTAATTTGGAAAAATGAATACAAGGGATAATATTATAAATATATATATATATATATATATATATATATATATATATAAAATAAAAAATAAATAAAAAAATAAAAAAAAAAAGAAAAATCAGATTAAAAGGGAAAAAATGAGAAAGAAAATAAAATGCAATCAACAACAACAAAAAAGTGAAACTGCTATGTTGTGGTCCACACTAAGTTCCCACAGTCCTCTCTCTGGGTTTAGATGGCTCTCTCCATCACAAGATCATTGGAATTGGTCTCAATCATCTTATTGTTTTTAGAAAGAGTCACATCCCATTAGAATTGATCAGCGTATAATCTTGTTGTTGCTGTGTATGCATCTCATCAAATCTGAATCTTCCTTCAATGTATAGCTCAAATATAAGGCTTGTCCTGATACTGTCAGTTGTGAAAACTCTCTCCTTGAATTTATTTTGTGCATACATTGTATTTATTTTTTAAATAGTGTATTTGTGCCTCTCTTCACCAGTAGACCGGCATGTTCTTTGAAGGGCAGGAATTTATTTATTTTTTTGTTTTTATATACCCAACACCAAGCATAGTGCCTTGCAAAACATATGGGGTATAGATATCAGACATGGGATTTCATTGGGATAGAGCTTCTAAATGAGGAAACTCCATCTGCCAATGGAGTTTGACATCTTCTCTACAATATATAAGTATTAAAGTTGTCCAGAGAACCAAAAAGTTAAATGATTAGGGTTAGGTAGCTGATATTGTCAGAATGAAACTTAAATATAGACCTTCCTAATTTCAAGGCCATTTCTCTTAAATTCTTGCATTAAGAATCTCAAACAGAAGTCAGAACTACTTCTGCCAGTCACAAGAAAACAACAACAAAGTTTTCAAAGGAAAAATTTAAATCATGAACAATCATTTAAAAATCATTCTAATACAGAAATATAAATTAAAACAATTATGAATTATAACTTATTTGATGTTTCAGGGGTTCTGCCATCTTATCAATGTAACTTCTGCTTTTAATAATGATTACAACTATTCTATATCATCAATCCTTCATAAGGATGGTATAAAATGAAAATTGTACTGTCCTATATTAAATAGGATATAGGGATACAGATACCCCAAAATACAAAATGGGGCTCTGAATTAAAAACTATTGTTCTAGAAAAATTAATTCTAAATGACTGACTTTACTATTGGAAGAAATTAATTCTATCAATCCTGACATTCTTTTTATATGTGAAACTGGAAAAAAAAAGCAAGTTGCAATTAAATGGAAGGATGCCTTGCCAATACTCCTTGGCTAGACAAATAAAGGCATTGACAGTGTTGTGTGTATATGTGACTTAAAAAAGTTTTTATTAACACAATTTGTTTTTGTCCTGTTGTTTAGTCATTTCAGTCATGTCTGATTCTTTGTGACACCATTTAGGGTATTTTCTTGGCAGAGATGCTAGACTGGCTTTCCATTTCCTTTTACAGCTCATTCTACAAATGAAGTAATGAAGTAAACAATATCAAGTGACTTGCTATGGGTCTCATACCTAGTAAATGTCTGACTTTTTTTTTTTAACATGATCACATTTTTTCTAGTATCTCTTCTCCTTAGGGAGAGACATCCCACATAACAAAGGATATTTTTAAGAGATTAAAAAAGGAAAATGGGAGAAAAGATCAGGATAACGGATTAATACATCAAAAATGTCTGAAAGGAAGTTCATTATATAATTATGGACCCCCCACTTCAGCAAATGTGGAAGTTTCTTCTCACATCTCTTCTTTCAAGTCATAGGTTTTTTAAAAATTAGATATTATTGATGTTCTTTTAAAGTACTACATTTCCCCTAATATTCTTTATTTTACTTCTCCCAAAGAGCCATTCCAAATGACAAATAGTAATTTTAAGTCCCCTCCCCCCACAAAAAAGAAAAAAATCAACAAAATTTTTTTCAAAAAAGTATGAAAACGCATGTAATGTATAAGACTTGGAGCTTCTATCTCTGCAAAAAATTGGGGTGAGAATATCTTCTCACATTTCTTCTTTTTAACATTAAAATAATTTTGCAATATTTACTTATGATTCTTTTTTGTGGTTGTTCTTTATACCTGTGTCATAAAAGTCACTGTATATATTCTTTTCTTGGTTCTGTTGGCTTTACTCTACCTTTCCATGATTTCCTATATTTAGCATTTCTTTTCATATAGTAATATTCCTTTACATTAATGTTAAATTCACATAAATGGATCTTTTTGTGTGGCATATTGACTTAGAAAATCATGAATTAATATCATCTGTGTTGCATTGCATTTTAAAATTTATTTTGTTAAACATTTCCTATTTATATTTCAATATGGTTTGGGCTGCAAATTTGATACTTCTTTTCCATTACATGTATATATCATGTAAATAATTAGTTTAACCATTCTTGAATTGATGGGGTCTTTCTGCTTAATAATGGTCTCCTTTGAGACTTACATGAACTGATGATAAGTAAAGTAAGTAGAATCAAGGAAACATTGTACATAGCAACAACCAGATTATATTATGATCAATTTTGATGACTGTAGTTCTTTTTAATAGTGTGATGATGCAGTCCTGTTTCAATTGTCTTGTGACAGACAGAGCCATCTGCACCCAGAGAGAGGACTGTGGGGACTGAGTGTGGATCACAATATAGTATTTTCACTTTTGTTATTATTTGCTTGTATTTTGTTTTCTTTCTCATTTTTTTTCCTTTTTGATCTGATTTTTCTTGTGAGAATTGCACAAATATATATGGAAGAGTTGCACATGTTTAGCATGTATTAGATTGCTTACCATCAGGGAGAAGGGGTGGAGGGAAGAGAGGAAGAAAAAAAATGGAACACTATGTTTTGCAAGGGTGAATATTGAAGACTATCTATGCATGTGTTTTGAAAATAAAAAGCTTTATTAAAAAATAATGGTCTCCAATATAAGCTTAGTAGTGGAATTTCTGCAATAAAAGATATAGGCATTTAAATCCCTTTATTAGCATAATTTCAATTTGCTTTCTAAAATGGTTGTACTGATTCATAGCTCCACTAATGATGCATTGGTGTGATAATTTTTCTGTAACTCCTCCAACAATGACTATTTCCATTGTTAAACATTTTTGACAATTTGCAGAATGTAAGGTAAAATATGAGGATTGTTTTGATGTGCATTTCTCTTATTAGTAATGATTTGGATTGCTCTTTCATGTAGCTATTAATAGTTTGCAATCCTTCTTTTGAGAACTGTTTGTTCATACCATTTGACCACTTATCTGTTGAAGACTAAATTTTTGGTCATATTATATCTGTCAAATATCTCTATGTATTGGATTCCAAACCTTTAATAAAGAAATGTGATGCAAAGTTTCTTTCCCCTATTCAATTTCTTTCCTTCTTACCCAGGATACTATAATTACATTTGTACAGAAGTTTTTTAGTTGCATTCAATCAAAGTTATCTATTTTATCTTTTATATTTGCCTGTAGCCCTTATTTATTTAAGAATACATCTGGGAATTTATGGCCAAAGAAGAACTAGAGAACATTATGAAATGCAAAATGTATAATTTTGGGTACATAAAATTAAAAATATTTTGCATAAACAAAATCAATGTGGTCAAGATTAGAAGAGAAACAGAAATCTAGGAAACAATTTTTACAGATAGTGTTTCTGATAAATGTCTCATTCCTGAAATATACAGAGAACTGACTTAAATTTATAAGAATATAAGCCATTTCTCAATTGACAAATGGCCAAAGGATATGAACAGACAATTTTCAGATGAAGAAATCAAAGTCCTGCTTTCTTTTGTTTCAGAAGACAGATGGTCATGCCATTCCTGACTTCTCAGGGAGGTGAGAACCATAAAAAGGAGGTGATCACACCCTCCCTGACTTCTCAGGAAAGAAGGTGAAAACACTGAAAAGGAGGTGATCACGCCCTCCCCGCCCTGACTTCTCAGGAAGGGAGATGAAAAATGCCAAAGGAATTAGGGAGTCAAGCCAGATACTGTTAGCAAGTTTCTGGGCTGAAGGGTCTTAGTAGAAACAGGTATGCACAATCCCATCAGCATGGGAGATATTACACAAATACATAGCAATAACACACAGACTTAAGTGATGACTCTCCCCACAGCCAGTGCAGGCTCAATGTGGTGTAATGAACATGAAGTAGTGATATAACAAACAATATGAATCAATATGGTATTATGAAAGATTTCCAGAAGTCTTAGAAGGAGAGTATGTAAATAATAATCACACAGACGCCTCCTTCAGCAGCCAAGAGATAGTCTAAAACCAATCTATTATGCATTGCTTCCCGTGTCAGGGAATCTAATGATCCCCCAAGTTTTTGAAGTCCTGCAACAGTCTTTTTATGTGTTAGGAAATCCAATGATTCCTGCAGATTTGAAGTCCTGCAACAATCTTATCATTTCTCAGAAAATCCAATGATTCCTGAGGGTTTTCAAGTCCTACAACAGTCTTATCATGTCTCAGAGAATCCAATGATTCCTGAGGGTTTTGAAATCCAACAATTTTTGATGCCCATGAGCCAATTGCCATGCTCTTTCAGTGGTGGGCACAATCAGCAACAAAACCACCCAATGTTTCTTGGGTCTTCTCCTTCATTTCAAGTGTCTGCTCCATCTCTCTCTAATGGACAAGGTGAATACGGCTTGTTGGCACCCATATGATTCCTTCTCCATTTGTGGAGATACAAGCAAACCTTCTCCCCCAAGCAGTTAGCCTATCTGGTCCCTTCCATTCACCATTTTCTGGATCTCTCCATATCACCTTATTTAGCTTAGATAAGCTTATCTAAATATAGTGGAGCTGCTCACACTGGATACTGACCTTCCATTGGGTTATAAAACCTGTCTGCCAGAGCCATGCATTTTTATCAAAAATCAAGAAGTTAATAGTGTAAAGAGCTAAATTTAGAAGTTTTCTAGGGTTACCTGTGGCTCCCCCTTTCTTTGGTTTTTGGAGGAGCATCTTAATGTCTCTGTTTCTCCTCTCTACTATTGCCTGTCCTTGAGAATTAAAGGGTATACTGGTGGTGTGTAAAATCTTATACTGTGCATAAAAGTGTGAAAAATGTTTAGAAGTATATGCAGGTCCATTATCTGTTATTGCTTATGGCACACCCATAATTGCAAATGCTTGTATAAGGAATTTAGTGACCACTTGTGCTGTCTCTTTTGCTGCTGGTATTGCAAAAGTGAATCCTGAAAAAGTGTCTATCACAACATGGATAAAAGACAGACTACCAAAAGACTTATCATGGGTCACATCCATTTGCCAAATTTCATTGGGTCTCAGACAATGAGGGTTCTTCGCTGGTGGGAGTGTAGGAGCATGGAAAGGAAGGCAAGTTGTACAGGTTTTTACTATGCTCCTAGCTTTCTCCCTTGTTATTCCAAATTGTAAATGTAAAGCTTGAGCAGCCTGATGATATTTAGAATGAGATGCATGGGCTTCCTGAAATAAAGGAGTATTGGCCAACAAAGTTAGAAGGCTATCTGCCTTTGAATTTCCATCAAAAATAGGACCTGGAAGTCCACTATGAGAGTGGACATGCAAGCTATATAAATCTTACCTGTATGCTTTCTCACTTGCTCTTGCAAGGAATGTGGAAAACGAACACCCATGAATTGTTGGTAGAATTGTGAAATTATCCAACCATTCTGGAGAGTGATCTGGAACTATGTCCACAGGGCTATAAAACTGTGTATATTCTTTAGTTCATCTGTGTCTCTATTGGATCATTACCTTAAAGAGATCATAAAAGAGGGAAAAGGACCAACATGTGCAAAATGTTTGTAGCAGCTCTTTTTGTAGTGGCAAGGAACTGGAAATTGAATGGATGCCCATCAGTTGAGGAATGGCTAAATAAGTTATGGTATAGGAATGTAATTGGAATGCTATTGTTCTATGAGAAATAATGAGCAGGCAGATTTCAGAAAAGCCTGGGAAAACTTACATGAACTGATACTGAGTGAAATGAACAGAGCCAATGGAACATTATACACAGTCATAACAAGATTATATGTTGATCAACTCTGATTGTGGAACCAAGCTTAGTATTTTTCAACTTTTGTTGTTGTTGTTGTTTGCTGGGGGTTTTGTTTCCTTCTCATTTTTTTCCTTTTGATATGATTTTTCTTATGCAGCATGATGAATATAGAAATATGTTTAGAAGAATTGCACATGTTTAAAACATATCAGACTGCTTGCTGTCTTGAGGAGGAGGGAGAAAAATTAGGAACACAAGATTTTGCAAAGGTGAATGTTAAAAAGTATCTTTGCATGTGTTTGGAAAAAATAAAGTATTATTAAAAGAATATATCTCTTAAATTATAACTTTGAATGTCTATGGTATGAGTTCCTTCATAAAACAGAAGCAAAAAACAGAATGGACTAAATACCAGAATACAACATGATTACAAGAGATGCTTAAAACAAAAAGACACATTCAGAGTTAAAAATAAAAGGCTAGGGCAGAATCCAATATGCTTCACTGAGGTAAAAAGAAACAACAAGGGTAGCAATCATGATCTCAGACAAAACAAAATAAAAAATTAACCTAATTAAATGAGATAATCAGGGAAACTGTACTAAAAATACCATAGACAATAAAGTAATATCAAAAATTTCTACATTAGGTTTCTCTGATAAAGGCCTTATTTATCATATTAGGCAAATACTAACTCAAATTTACAAAAAATAAAAGCTATTCCTTATTTAATAAGTATTCAGAAGATATAAACAGATAGTTTTCAGAAGAATTCAAAGTTATAAGAAAAAATGCTCTAAATCACACTCAGAGAAATGGAACTTAAAAAACTCTTAGAGATATTATGACCTTTCACCTTTCAGATTTAATGACATTAAAAAAAAGAAAATGACAAATGCTGGAATGGATATGGAGAAATAGGTACGTTAACACTGTTTGGTGGAGTTTTAAAATGAACTACTATTCTGGAGAGCAATTTGGAACTATGCACAAAGGACTATAAATTGCATACCTTTTGACTCAGAAATATAACTACTAAATCTGTTCCCCAAAAGATCAAATAAAAGGAAAAGGGTTCTATATGTACAAAATATTTATAGCAGTTATTTTGTGGTGATAAAGCATTAGAAATTGAAGGGATGGTCACCAACCACGGAATGACTGAACAAGTTGTGGTGTGTGATGATAATTGGGCAATAAAAGATGATGAGAAGGTAGTTTCAGAAAAAAAAATAAGCATGACAAGAACTGTATGAACTGATGCAATAAAAAGTGAGAACTGAAAGATCATGCACAGTAACAACATTGTAATGATAATCAATCATAAAAGATTTAGCTATTTTGATCAATATAAGGATCCAAGATGATTCCAAAAGATTTATGATGAAAAAAAATGTGATCCATCACCAGAGAGATGACTAATGAACTCTAAATTCAAAGTGAAGTATAATTTTCTCACTTTATTTTTCTTGCTTTTATTTTTTATATGTCTAATAAAATGTTTTACATGATTTTATATGTATAATTGATACATATTTCTTGCCTTCTCAGTGAAAGAGGTTGGGAGGGAAGCAGAGAATTTGGAATTCAAAATGAATTATCTAGTACCAGGTAGTTTGAATAATTAAGTCTTACATTACAGTTTAAGTTATATTACTGCTAAACTTCTTTCCTTTACATTTTTCCATTACTTCTTTTGAAATTCTTACTCTTCCAAATTAATTTTGTTGTTGTTTTTTCCAAATTCAGTAAAATAATTTGTAATTTAATTTGAATGAAATTGAATATATAAAATAGTGTAAGTAAAATGATAATTTTTATTATATTGACCTTGCCTACCCAATTAATATTTCTCCATTTATTTAAATATGATTTTATCTGTACAAAAGGTATATGTATTTGTGTATGTGTCATGCACACACACACACACACATACACACACACACACACTTTTGTTCATAAAATTTGTTTTGGGCAGATATACTCCCAGATATTTTATACTGTCTAGAATTATTTTAAATAAGGTTTCTCTTATTATCTTTCCTCCCAGAGGTTTGTTTGTGATATATAGGAATGCTGATGATTTACTTCCTATTCTGATATTTTGCTAAAATGATTAATTGTTTCAATTAACTTTTTAGTTGTTTCTTTGGGGTTTTATTACCTTATTCCCTCTTTTGATTACTTTGATTTCTTATTTCTTTTTTATTGCTATTGCTATGATTTTCAATACAAAACAATAATAATAGTGACAGTGGGTAAGCTTATTTCATAGTTGATTTTACTAGGAAGGATTCTATCTGATCCCCATTGCAAATATGCTTGCTGATAGATTTAGTAAATTCTTTTTTTATCAATTTAAGTAAAAATACATTTATATCCATACTTGCAAATGTTTTAATAGAAATGAATGTTATACTTTATCAAAACATTTTTTGAATCTATTGATATAATCATATGATGTTTTTAACTTTTGTTATTGATATAATCAATTATATTAACAATTTTTCTTATGTTGAATCATCCCTGAAATCTGGTAGCAATCCCACTTGATTATACTGTATAATCCTTATATTACGTTAGCTAGTAATTTATTGAGGATTTTGCATCCATACAATTTAAAGAAATTGGTCTATGATTTCATTTTTCTGGTTTTTTTCTCTTCCTTTTTCTGAGGCAAAATGCCTTAAGCATCAAATCTCTACAAATTATTTTCATTGCTATATCTCTATTTACTTTTATAGAATATCACTCTTTGCTCTTGGGAACATTTATCAGTAACAGCCCTCCCCACTATTAAAACAAGACTTTTCCCTTTCTTTCCTCTTCTCAATGGCTCCATGCCTTCCATTTGCCTTCTCACCCAATTTCCTGAGATACTTCTTCTGGGAGACTTATAATTATCCCTTCCACATCAAAACTCTGCCCATCATGATTTAGATATATTGTGGGTTGCTATAAGAAATTAAATGGGGATGGGAATTTCTTGGGAGATTTACCAAAGCTGCAGACAGCATGTGAAGACTAGTAGATGATACTGAAAAAGTTTAGAAACTCAGAAGTACATATATATATATATATATATATATATATATATATATATATATATACATATATATATAATATCAACATATTTTATATTTTAGTGCTATAATAATTCAGACTTCCTCTGAAGAGAGAGACAAAAAACTCAGGAAACCCCTTCAAGGTAACCATGTGTACCAGGGAAACATGTAGTCCCAGGGGATCATGGGACCATGACCATAACCAAAATAAAGGAAATTTCTGGAAAAAGATGGAGTGACAGAAGAGTTCCTGGACCAAAAATAAGGAGGAATAAAGAAAAAGAATCAGGATATGAGGAAGCAAATTTGGATCTTGTTTTTCACTATTCCTGTGAGTTACATGAAGATTTGGATAAAGGGGATCAACTTTTCAGTGATCCTAGGAGTTTTCTTCTTGGGGGTAGGGTGGGATGGTTATAATACTTAACCCTAGGGAAGCACTATAGTCTAAACTATAGATGGGCCTTCGGAAGGTCGGACTCACTAAACAGCTTAATTTATTCTTTAAAAACCTTCAGTTTTCTTCATGGACCTGAACTCCAGTGTTGAATCATAAAGCTGGAGAATTGTTAAGGTTCCTGAGAGATTCATGATTCAAAGAGCAGCAGCTTTCACTTCTTATGGATTCAGATAGGAGTCCTCTTCTCAGGTAAAATAAAGCTTAGAATATATTTGTTGTTTTCTTGGCCTATGGAGCTGTATAAGAGGTGGAGGCTCAATTTGAATGTTTCAAAGGGGGATTCCAGGGCAAGAAGGCTTAAGCTCAAGAGCAACTTTAGTAAGAAATCCTTGAGACTGAACATGGGGAGAGCAAGAATAGGATTTTACATTTATCCCTATTGAATTTCATCATATTAGATATGGCTCATTGTTCTGGGCCTGTCCAAATCTATTTGCATCCTGACTTTGTTATCCCTGTATTAGGTAACTCTCCCAGCTTTGATCATCTGCAAACATAATAAACATGCCACCTATGCCTTTTATCCAAGTCATTAACAAAATACTGCATGGCAAAGTGCTAAAGAAATATCTAAGGGTCCTTCTTCCTTAGCTTTCCTTCCAAGTTAGCACAGAGACTTATTTACCATTTTTTGGACCTGGTCATCCAATCATTTTTTGAACCCAACTAATTACATTGTGTTTTAGCAAACATCTTGTTTGAAAAAAATAGTATGAAAAACTTTATTAAATACTTTTCTAGAATCAAGGCAAAATGTATATAATACATAATATTCCCTTGATTACTCTGGATTACTTTATCTTTAATAACGTAATTCTATTTACAGACAACAGAAGTTGAAGAATAATAGCTAATAAGATGGCATAAGTTAGAGCACTGGACTTGGAGTCAGGAAGATCTGAGTTCAAATTTGCCCTTGAATACTTATTAGGTCTGGCTCTAAGCAAGTTGCTTAAACTCTGCTGCCTCAGTTTTCTCATATCCCCATAAAATGGGGATAATAATAACACCTACCTCCCTGGGTTATTTTGAGGAGCCAATGAGATAATATTTGTAAAGTGGTTAGTATAGTAATTGTCACATAGTAGGTGCTAAATAAATACTTGGTTTCTTCAATAATAATAATAATAATAATAATAGAAAGCATATATGAAACTTTCAGGTTTGTAAATCACTTTACAAATATCAAAGTTTATCTTCATAAAAACCTTGGGAGACATGTGCTATTACTATCTCCATTTAATAGAGAGAGAAACTGAAATAAAGTGATTTGCCCAGTCATGTGACTAGTAAGTGTCTGAAGCTGGATTTGAATTCAGGACTTCTTGATGACAAATCCAGCTTAACCATTGGCTCTATCCAACTGCCTTCCACTTCCTGACAGAGAGATGATGCAATAAATGTATGGTATGAGACACACATTTTTAGACATGACCAATGTAGGAAATTGCTTGGTTTGGCCATACATATTTATTACAAGGGCTTTCTTTTCTTTCTATCTCCTTTTTTTTTTTTTTTTTTTTTTTTTACAGGAAGGCACAGGGATTTGTAAAGGAGAAAAAAATAAATGTTCAATTGAAAAAATGATAAATATTAATTTAGCATGAATTATTCTAGATGAAGATCCATGTTGGCTCTTTGGGATTGCCATATTCTTTTCTATAAATTTTTAATAGTATGTTCTTAAGTTTGACCAGGACTCAAAGGCAAGTTCATTTGTCTATTGTTTGCAGACAACAATTTTGGAAGTTGAGAAATTGAGACACTGAGACATTTCAGACAATTAGAAATTTTAAAATTTGTCCTTCATTCATGCAGCAACATTATGCTCTCCAGTATTAAAGATTGTGCTCCCCATTCAAAGATCAGGTATAAAGATTCTACTATCATAGCCAGTAAATCTTTCAGCACCTTGGAAAGCATCAACTTTCAGTCTGGTGACACTTACACTCTCTTATATCTCCTTACTTGTCTTGTGTTTAAAACCCTGTTAGTCACTTTTTCTTCTGTCTTTTTTCCAGTCCCAAGATCATTTTCCTTGACAAAACAAAACAAAATAAAAAATCCCACCAGAATTAAAGTTGGTTAGTTTTGCTTTCTCTTTATCAACTATACTGATTTCCTTTTCTTTCTACCAATGG
This sequence comes from Sminthopsis crassicaudata, assembly GCF_048593235.1. Taxonomy (NCBI): domain Eukaryota; kingdom Metazoa; phylum Chordata; class Mammalia; order Dasyuromorphia; family Dasyuridae; genus Sminthopsis; species Sminthopsis crassicaudata. The sequence goes on from NC_133620.1 coordinate 430,563,797, forward strand.
TTTAAACCCCTTTCATTCCCCCAAAATGGAATAAAGATAGGAAATGGACTTGTGATTTCATTGGAATAAGGCAGAAGTTCTCACACTTTTTGGTCTCAGAATCACTTTCTACTGTAAGATTATTGAGGACCCCACAGAGCTTTTTGTTTTTAACGTGGGCTATGTCCATTTATATTTATTATATTAGAAATTAGAATGGACATATTTGTAAGATATTTATTAATTCATTTAAAATAGCAATAATAAACCCACTATGTGTCAACATAACTTTTTTTTAATGAAACAGAACTCTATTTTTCAAAACCAAAAACTTATGAAAAGAGCGACACTGTTTTTACACATTTTTATAGATCTCTTTCATGTCAGGCTTAATAGAAGATAATTGGATTCTTACATTTGCTTCTGCATACAATATTTTCTGGTTAAGGAATAAGAATTAAAACTGGTCTCATGCAAATATATAGTTAGAAAAAAAGAGTATTTTACTATGCAAGTAACATCCCAGTATTATTTTTTTAGGGAGGCAATTGGAGTTAAGTGACTTATTCAGGATCATGCAGCTAGTAAGTGTTAAGTGTCTGAAGCTAGATTTGAACTCCTGATTCCATGGTGGTGCTCTATCTGCTGTACCATCCAGCTGCCCCTATCCCTGTATTATAATTTATTTTTTACTTTAGTGATCCCCAGGGATCCATAGATCATACTTTGAAAATTGCTGGTATTGGACATTAACAGAAAAGGAAATTTCTCCCAATGTAAGTTTGCAACTTCTCAGCAACTTAGAGTTTTTGGGAGAAATACTTTAAGCACTGTGTACTTAAGTGAAGTGTTCAGGGTCATGCAACCACAATGGGTTAAGATTAAATTTTAACCCAGATCTTCTGGATCACAAGCAATATATTTTATATCTTGATGCTTTTCTTCCTCATTGTAGCTTTAAAAAAGCAAAATAAACAAAAACATCTCCTTTGGATCCTCCTCAGCACTCGCTGCCAGATTCAGCTCATTCTAAACTTTCCTACTCTTGACACTTTTCACAGGACCATGTCATATTTTCGTATTTTCCAAGAGGAAAATAATCGTATCCTTATCCCAGTCATGTATCCCTCCAAGAACAATTTTCAAGGCTACATTAAGAGTGGGAACAAAGATTCCTTCTGGTTTGGATTTTATCTGACCTCTCCAGGACACTATCTGGCATATCTCCAAAAATGTCCTAGATGCTTTGATCTTAGACCCAAACACGGAGGAGAATAGCTTGTCTTGTCATCAGCAGCCCCATCCAAATCAACACCCTGAGACTTTGAGCTAACATCTTTGATTCTGGCAACAGTAAACAGTGGCCATTTGGGAGTGGGGGGAGCTGGAAGAGGGAGGGTGTTAATACAGAGTGCACTTTTAACAAGACTTTGCAGAAAGAAATACCCTTTGTGTATCATTATTTTTGAAAATGAAACATGGTCATGACACCCTCAATGACAGGACCATTCAACAGTTGCCTTCTGGAAGAAACTGGTCTCCACCAACCCTGAGTTTCCTTGTCAGCCGTGCAGGGAGCAGGTGATGTAGTGACGCTTGGGAGAATTGAGCCCTGGGAGCAAACAGCCCATTTCAATCAGCTGCTTCAGTTGCTACCTTCTGGTTAACACATTTCCAACCTGTCTGGATGCATAATGAAGCTGCTGGTTCACCAGCAACCTTGTCAGAGGCTCCTCAGAAAGGTCACAGTTGAGGAGAGAAAGAGACAGAAATATTTTGTTGTTTTTCCCAGCCTCCTTGGGGCCTGGGCTTTCAGAAAGTCTCATAGGTAAACAGGATCTCAGTTGTCCATAAAGAGAGATGATACCTCACTCTCTTCCTACTGGTTTGACTTTCCTTCAACACTTACCTCCACTGCTGACCCCCTGTTTTCTTCCTGGTATGGTAAGTGAACATGGATGGAGAAGATGAAACAATATTAAAGACTTCAATGGATCTTTGATCCAATTTTGGAGCATCCCTCTCTCTCCTAAAAGAGTTGTATCTAATGAAAGGGATTCATAATAATAACTACTTACATGTGTAAAGCACTTTAAGATTTGCAGAACACTTTTCCTTGTTTTGATTGGTTTGGTGAAGAACCATTTTACAGATGATGAGACTGAAAATTGGGGAAGTCAAGTGGATTGTTAGATTGACCCTATCTTAGGTCTTCTGCCTCCAAGTTTAGTGCTCTGAGAATAGAAAAGAAAGATTGGAGGTGAAATATATAAAAAAGAATTGATAAGACTAAAAGGAC